>NC_050579.1:265871293-266143818 GCF_011100635.1 Trichosurus vulpecula | reverse complement strand
CCTCACTCACTCCCTCCCTCCCCTCTTCCTCCTCCCTCTTCCTCCCTCCCTCCTCCCCTCTCCCTCCTCCCTCCCTCCCTCTTCCTCCCTCCCTCTTCCTCCCTCCCTCCTCCCCTCTCCCTCCTCCCTCCCTCCTTCCTCCTCCCTCCCTCTTCCTTCCTCCCTCCCTCTTCCTCCCTCTTCCTTCCTCTTCCTTCCTCTTCCTTCCTCCCTTTCTTCCTCCCTCTTCCTTCCTCCCTCCCTCTCTCTCCCTCTCTCTCTCTCTCTCTCTTTCTTTCTCTCTTTCTCTCTTTCTTTTTCTTGTAAAAATGACTAATACAGAAATGTTTTACGTGATTGCCCATGTATAGCCTCTAACACATGGCTTACCATCTCAGGGAAGGTGGAGGGATATAATTTGGAATTCAAAACTTTTAAAAAAATATTAAAAATTGTCTTAATATGAAATTGGGGAACTATGATTTCAAAAATACAGAGTCAGGCACGACGAGAGGGCGTTCTGCAGCGGAAAGGTGTGGGGAGTAAAAGGCAGGAGGAAAGATTTCTGCCTCGATGACGACAATGGCTCGCTGGCATTTTTATAGTGTGTTAAGGTTTGAAGAGCGCTTCACAAATATTTCACAACACCCCTGGGAGGCAGGTGCTATGATCATCCCCATCTTATAGATGAAAAAACTTAGAACTAAGGCAACTTGCTCAGGATCACACAGCTAGTAAGTGTCTGGGGCTGGATTTGAATCCGTGTCCTCCTGACTCCGGGGTCACTGCACCATCCAGCTGCCCTGAGAACTTGATTTTAATAAGGTCCAAGCATCACTGCCTTCCTTTTATAGATGAACAGACTGAGCCTTGAGAGACCACGTGGTATAGTGGAAAAAGCACTAAGTTTGGAATTAGGGGAGAACTGGATTCAAGTCCTGCCCCTGACACTTCATGAATCTAGGCGAAGCATTCGACCTTTCTGAGACACAGGTTTCTTGTCTGTAAAGTGGAGATAATATTACATTATCTTTATCCCACGGTTTTACTGTGACTCAATAAGAATATTTACATTTTTGGCAAAGAACTAGAAACTGAGATGTTGCCCATCAGCTGTGGAACATCTGAACAAAGTAAGTCACATGAATGTGATGGAAGATCCTCGCACCGTAAGCAGTGATGAAAGGGATAGTTTCAGCGATTAGAGCATTCTTTTTATTTTCATTTTTTCCTCTTGTTCCAGTAGATATGTACAGTTTTCATTTATGTACTCATGAAATATTGGCAGTTAGGTGCTGCAGAGGGTAGAATGCAGGGCCTGGAGTTGGGAAAACTCATCTTCCTGAGTTCAAATCTGGCCTCGGACACTTACTAGCTGTGTGACCCATGGCGAGTCACTTAACCCTGTTTGCCTCAGTTTCCTTATCTGTAAAATGAGCTGGAGAAGGAAATTGCAAACCACTCCAGTATCTTTGCCAAGAAAAACCCAGATGGGATCATGAAGAGTCAGACATGACTGAAAATCCATGAAATAGAATGTCCAGGCTTTCTTTTTGGATCATGGTTTTCAGAGGGTCCAATGATTCTGAAATTATCTCCTTGGCTTATTTTTCACTTCAGTTTTTGATAGCAGATCCCTTACATTTTCTTCTACTTGTTTTCAGTGTTTTGAGTCTGTTCTGATATTTCTTATGGAGTGACTCATGGAGTCATTGATTTCTATTTGGTCTGTTCTTGTTTTTAGGGATTCCGTTTCTTGAGTAAGCTTTACCACTTTCTCTTCTAAGCTACTCATTCATTTTCCAATTCTTTTGTAAGGGATTTTTATTTCATTATCCAATCTCTTCATTTTCATGTAGTCCTTGTGTAAAATCTGGTTTTTTTTTTCACGCCTTTGAATCTCTACTTGTAGTTTTCAAGTTTTTTTTTTCTCCTAGATTGGATTTTAGACATTTTTGGATCTACAACAATTCTTTTTTTTTAATAGTATTTGATTTTTTCTGATCGCATGTAAAGACAATTTTAACATTCATTTAAAATATTTCGAGTTCTGGATTTTTCTCCCTCCTTCCCTCCCCTCCCCACTTACTAAAATGGTAAGCAATTTGATACAGGTTATATATGTGCAATCATGTAAAACATAGTTCCATATTAGTCATGTTGTGAAAGAAGAAACAGACCAGAAGGAGAAAACCCATGAAAAAGTAGAGAAAGTGAAAATCATATCCTTCAATCTGCATTTGGACTCCCATCAGTTTTTTCTCTGGATGTGGTTAGCATTTTCTATCATTAGTTTCGGAATTGTCTTGAATCATTGTATTGCTGAGAAGAGCTAAGTCATTCATACTTGACCATCAAACAAGGTTGCTATTACTTTGTACCAGTGTTCTCCTTGTTCTGCTCATTTCACTTTGTATCAGTTCATGTAAGCCTTTCCAGGTTTTTCTGAAATCTACCTGCTTGTCATTTTTTTTTAATTTTAAAATTTTTAAAAAAAAATTTTATTTTTAATTTATTTTAGTTCTCAAGATTTACTTCCATAAGCTTTTGAGTTTTAAATTTTCTCCCCATTCCTCCCCCCCCCCCCCTGCCCTGGACAGTATACAATCTGATACAGGCTCTACCTATTCATTCATATTAAACATTTTCACATTGTAAAGAAGAATTGGAACCAACTGGAGGGACCATGAGAAAGAAGAAACAAAAGAGCAAATTGCTTTGCTCTGCATTCAGACTCCATGGTTCTATTTCTGGATGTGGACGGCATTTTCCATTATGCGTCTTTTGGAATTGTCTTGGATCATTGTATTGCTGAGAAGAGCCAAGACTATGAAAGTTAGTCATTGCACAATGTGGCTGTTACTGTGGTCCAGGGTTCTCCTGGTTCTGCTCACTTCACTCTGCATCAGTTCATAGAAGTCTTTTCAGGTTTTTCTGAGGTCTGCCTGCTCCTCATTTCTTACAGCACAGTGGTATTCGCTAACCATCATGTACCACAACTTGTTTAGCCATTCCCCAATGGTTGGGCATCCCCTCAATTTCCGGTTCTTGAATTGCTATAGGTATTTTTGTACATGTGGGTCCTTTTCCCTCTTTTAATGATCTCTTAGGGATAAAGACCTAGTAGTGGTATTGCTGGAACAAAGGGTATGCATAGCTTTATAGCCATGTGGGCATAGTTCCAAATTGCTCTCCTGGATCAGTTCATAACCCCACCAAGAGTGTGTTAGTGTCCCAGTTTCCCCGTATCCTCTCCAATATTTGTCATTTTTCTTTTCTTTCATATTAGCCAATTGGTGTGAGGTCTGTTAGGTGTGAGGTGGTACTTCAGAATTGTTTTAATCTGTATTTCTCTAATCAATAGTGATCTAGAGCATTTTTTCATAACTGCTTTAGGTAGCTTGATTTCTTTATCTGAAGACTGCCTCTGTTCATATCCTTTGATCATTCATCGTTGACTTGTATTTTTATAAATTTGACTCAGTCCTCTATATATTTGAGAACTGAGACCTTTTATTTTTCTTGGAGGGGGGAAGGCAGGCCAATTGGGGTTAAGTGACTTGCCCAAGGTCACACGTGTGTCAAGTGTCTGAGGTCGTATTTGAACTCAGGTCCTCCTGATTCCAGGGCTAGTGCTCTACTCACCGCGCCACCTAGCTGCCCAGAGAACTGAGGCCTTTTATCAGAGACACTTGCTGTAAAAATCTTTTCCCAGCTTTCTGCTTACCTCCTAATTTTGGTTGCATTGGTTTTATTTGTATACACACTTGTAAATTTAATATAATCAAAATGATCTATTTTATATCTTGTAGTGCTCTCTATCTCTTGTCCTGGTTCTCCTAATTTGCTTATGGTATCACCCCTTATGTCTAAATTATGTACCCATTTTGACCTTATCTTGGTGTATGGGATATACAACAATTCTTTAGAATGCTTGGTCTTTTCTTTGGTTTACTCATCTCTTCATCCTTAGTTCCTAACTGGGTTTTTGCGCCAGGATCATTCTATGCCCTACCGTATCACTTGGATTCCTATACTGACTTTCATCTCCCAGGATTATTTCCACTGGTTCGTTGAGGTTTAGAGTGTTGAATCTTCAGGCCCCCTATAGAATCTCAGGACAGAGCGCTAGGGACCTTGAAGCCCCTGTGTCATGTCCTGGGGCGTCCTGATCAGAGTGTTGCTGCATGGTTGCTGCCACTCCTGGTGGCTCTTCACTGCAGTTTCTTGATCTCCCCCTGGGCCTTCCTCTTAGAAGCCTTCTCTTCTTGCTGTGTCTGGATTCTTGAAAACTTGAAAGCCATGCCTTTCTCCAGGAGGTGTCTGGTGAAGTGGGAAGGCTGTTGGCAAGTTTGTCTGGGCTGGTTGTTGTGAGGATAAAATAGGATATTTGTAAAACACTTTGCAAATTTTAAAGCTGTGTAAATGCTGGTCGTCATCATGGTCATTTTCATCAGCACGAGTTGTTTTCCTTTATAATGACCTCAGAGACCACCCAGGAAGAAGCATTGGCAGTCTGAGAAGGACTGCTATTCCTGGGGCTCTTGGGTTCTGGGCTGGGCAGTTCATACCAGATTCTTAGGGGGGGGGTGGTGTTTGACCCACCTAACCAGTCTTTCCTCCTGTCTGTCTCTCTCTCTCAGAATGTCTTGCTGTTTATGCTGGTGATGATTTGATTATGGGAGGGAGAAGTGGTATTTGGAAAGGGGGCATTAAAATAGGGTGGGGATAATCTTTAGAGATGGGGAAAGAGAAGAAATATTTTAACAGGATTTGGTGGCAGGATAAATAAACAATAATCAATGAGCTAGTCACATATAAAATGTATTAGAGTGACTGTGGTTTAGAAAGCAAAATCCAATCATTTTTTGATAAGAATTGCACTCAAGACCAAGATTCATGCAGAGTTAAAATAAGGAGTTGGAATAGTATAAGGAGTAGAGGCAGGATATTAAAAAATAGGAACAACAATATTAATCGCAGCTAAGGCCAAAGTAGAAATAGATGTAGTTAAGTGAGTAGTTAAGTGAGTAGATCAAGGGAATGTGCATAAAGTCATCATCTGTAATGAAACTATCAGTATTAAATATCTGCACCAAAATACTTAGCATAGCATCTAAGTGCTTAAAGGATAAATGAATGGAATTACAGGAAGATCTAGATAATTAATAATTGTTGGAGATGTCAATATTCCTCTTTCTGACTTAGTCAAATCTAACAGAAAGATAAACAGGAAAGACGTTAAAGATCTAAGCAGAATATTGGGAAAAAGAGAGATAATAGACCTTTGGCAATTTCTGAACAGGAATCGTAAGGAGATATTTTTCTGCACTGCATAGCACCTTTAAAAAAGAAATCATTAGTAAATTCAGAAAGGCAGGAAGTGTTAAATATAACTCTGGAAGACCGTAATGCTATAAATATTATAATCAATAAGTGTGAAAGATACACAAATAGAGAAGATGCTAAATAATGAGACAGAGCACTCCAAAAGAATGGATGAATGAGTGAAATAAAGCATTTAAGTACTTTCTATGTGCAAATCATTGTGTTGAGTGCTGGGGATACACAGAGAAAATGAAATCAGTCCCTCCTCTTTAGGAGTTCCCATTCTTAGGGGAGAAATAACACATGGAACGTTTCAGCTCCAAGTCTGATGGGAAAGTCCCATGGTCCTTAGGCACATGTTAATCCCTTTTCTTTAATGTCATTATTTAATGTCACTATTCCCAGAGCTTTTGGGTTCAGGGTCCTAGGCTTTCTCTGTTAGGGTCTGAGGGGAGATGATGGTCAAGGTGACAGTGAGGGTTTGATTTTACTGTGGCACATGTTGCCTCCTGTCTTGCCCTCAGGATGCCTCCCTGGTTCTGCTAGCCTGGCTTGCTTGGTTGTTTAAATAGTTCAGGATTGTTCAAATGCATAACATATCATTTTCTTAAAATTCTAGCTTTTTTCTCTAACGAGTCTAATTATGTACCAACAGCTGATTTAGAGGTACCTCCCACATTATTTTTTTTTAATTTTTATTAAGATTTTTAATTTTTAGTTTACAACACTCAGTTCCATATGAACCTGAATTCTAGATTTTCTCCCCCCCCCCCCCGCCCAAGACGGCATGGAATCCGATATATTTTCTACATATAACTTCACATTGAATTTATTTATACAATAGTCAGGTTGTAAAGAAGAATTATTACCAGTGGAATGAATCATGAGAAAGAAGAAACAAAACCAAAAAAACCCCAAAACAAAACAAAAACAAAAACAAAAGAGAGGAAAAAAAACAAGAAAAAAAAGGAGAGCAAACAGTTTGCCTCAATCTGCATTCAGTCTCCATAGTTCTTTCTCTGGATGTAGATAGCTCTCTCCCTCCTAAGTCCTTTGGAGCTGTCTTTGAACCTTGTATTGCTGAGAAGAGCTAAGTCTATCAGGGTTAGTCATCACAGAATCCATGTCTGTGGTTGTGTATAATGTTCTGGTTCTGCTCCTCTCACTCAGCATCAGATCATGTAGGTGTTTCCAGGTTTTTATGAAGTCCGTATCATCCCCATTTCTTGTAGCACAGTAGTATTCCATTACATTCATATACCACAACTTCTTCAGCCATTCCCCAATTGATGGGCATCCCCTTGATTTCCAATTCTTTGCTGCTACAAAAAGAGCTGCTATAAATATTTTTGTACATATGGGTCCTTTTCCCACTTGTACTTCCCACATTATTAATGAGGAATTGGTCAGTAGGTAACTGGGTAGGTAAATAACCAGACAATTCATTCATTTTGTAGTTATTTTGAATGAATTTTCTCTTTTTTTGTGTGTGTTTGACAGAAAGAACAGATCTATTTAAAGGGATAGAGCTAGGGTTTTAACTTGTGACTCTGTGGATACAATAAAGCTCCTGAGTTCAAATCAATCTTCAGACATTTACTAGCTGTGTGACTCTGGGCAAGTCACTTAACCCTGTTGGCCTCAGTTTTCTTATCTGCAAAATGAGCTGGAGAAGGAAATGGCAAACCACTCAAGTATCTTTGCCCAGAAAATCCCAAATGGGGTCACGAAGAGTCACACAGAACTGAAAAATGACTCAGCACAAAGTCTGATAGCCGATATATATATATAGGGAATTGAAACATCAAATTCCATTCCCCAATAGATAAGCAGTTAAAGGATATGAAGTTTTCAGAAGAAGAAATAAAAATAGTCTTCAACCATATGAAAAAATCCTCCAAATTGTCACAGTGAGCGTTCAGTGCTGGAGGGAGTGTGGGAACTCAGGCACAGTAACATTTTTGTTGGTTGAGCTATGAATTGGTACAAACACCAGAAAAGCAATTTAGAATTATGTCAGTCTTCATGATAAAAGTCACTAAACTACTCGTACCTAGTGATTTCTACTACTGGACTTAACACTCCAAGGAGTCAGTGACAGAAGAAAGGCTCCCATAGATACAAAAATATTTCTAGCCGACACTCTTTGTGGTAGCAAAAAACTGAGAACAAAGCAAGTGCCCATTGACTGGGGAGGGACTGAACAAGTGATATTGTATGAATGTAATGCAGTTTTATTGATAAAATGGCAAATATGAGGAATTCAGAGAAACACTGGAACGAACCGACTCATAGAAAAGAAACAAAGCTAAGAAAACTATATTTACTATATATATTCTATTTAATATATGTATATTTATATATATATATAAATATATGTGTATATATATATGTGTGTGTGTATATACATATATATATATATATACATATATAAACAGAAGCAACATTAAAAGGAAGCTGAACTCAGATTAATTGCAATGAACAGAGTTCCAGAGAAGAGCCTATGGCTATGGTGTTTTGCCTATATTGTTCGACTCATTTGGTTTTTTGTTGTTATGCAGGAGGATTCAGTTCATTGTATTGGAAAATGATGCATTATCTAACAACATAACATGGACAATTCTGCCTATAAAATTAAAATTTTTGCACAAATCTATGCTGTGAAAATTAGAAGGGAAACATGTAGCAGAGGAAAGTCTTTCTAGCAAGTATCACTGAGAAAGGTCTCAGATTAAATACATGAACTTTTTTATAAAACTTAAGGCTTTTGAGATACCTTCTATATAAGGGACTAATTCAAATCCATAAGACTTAAGAGCCATTTCCAAGTAGGTAAATATAAGAACAAGCAGTTTTCAGAGGAAGAAATTGAAGCTGAAAATATTCCAAATTACTAGTAATTAACAATTTGCAATAATAACTATAATTTACATGATACTATAATTGGTAATTTGCATTAATTTGTGAAATACAAATTAATGCATCTTTGTGGTTCTACTTTATTCCCATTAGATTAGCAAAGATGACAAAAAAAGGAAACTGACAAATGTGGGAGGGGCTCCTGGGAAAGCAGACATACTAATGTACTTTTGGCAGAACTGTGAATTGGTCCATCCATTCTCTAAAGCAATTTGGAATTATGTCCCCAAAGTCACTAAACTTTGACCCAGTACTACCATTACTAGGCATACCAAGAGATCAGGAAAAGGAAAAGGACTTACTTGCACAAAAATATTTATAGCATCGCCTTTTGTAGTAGCAAAATACTGGATACTAGTGGGGTGCTTGCCTACTGAGCAATGACTAAATAAATTATGATAAATGTACGAATAGAATGGAATATTGTGGGGTGTGAAATAATGAATAGTCTCAGAAGAAACTTGCAAGACCTATGTGAATTGATGCAGAATGAAGTGAACAGAGGTAGGAGAAGCATTTATTTATTTATTAAGATTTCTTATTTTTAGTTTACAACACTCTGTTCCGCATGATTTTGAGTTCCAGATTTTCTTCCTCTCCCTCCCCCCCCCCCAAAGGAGAATCATTTATATAATAACAGAGTGATGCAAAGACAACTTTGAAAGTCTGATCAGTGCAGCGACAAATCAGGATTTCAGAGGACAGAAGATGAAGTATGCTGTCTGCCTTCTGCCGGATAGGGAATGGACTTAAAATGAAGGAATAGATGGACAGTTTTGGACATAGCCAGTGAGGGAATTTGTTTTATTTAATCATACATATTTGTTATGAGGCCTTTTAAAACATTGTCCTTGTTCAATGTGGGGGAGAGGCAGCTAGGTGGTGCAGTGGATAGAATGCCAAGCCTGGAATCAGGAAGACTCATCTGTGTGACCCTGGGCAAGTCACTTAACCCTGTTTGACTAAGTTTCCTCATTTGTAAAATGAGCTGGAGAAGGAAATGGCAAATTACCCCAGTACCTTTGCCAAGAAAATCCCTAAAGGGGTCACAAATAGTCAGACGCAACTGAAACAACTGAACAACAATAGATTAAAATACGTAAGGGAAGTTTTCTTACTGGGAGCTCCTACGTGGATAAAATGTCAGGTCTGGACAGAATCACATGCGGTGCTTAAGTTTGTTTTGTGAATACGTGTTGAAGGAAGTGTTTGGGTCAGGATTTCGTTCCCTATGTTTTCTTCTTACTTTAATCTTCCTAGCCTGTAAGACTCAACTTAGGTCCTCCTTCTTCTGTGTGGTCTTCCTGGACTACAGCAGCAACTCACAGTGCTCATGCTGGTTTCCGAACCCCTGAAGCTCTTACAGATTGTCCCACATGATCTAGCACTTAGTTGTTCTCTTAATTGCTTAATGTGTATAATAAGCATTTATTAAATGTACAAGACACTGTTCTCCATCTTATCCTATAGTTTACCCTTAAGTGAATACAAGGTTGGACAGATATTAGTCACTCAGTATATGTCTGTGGATTGATTTTTCCTTTTGTCACTGTTTGGAGTAGGTGCCTTGGAGTGTGACTGATATACCTGGCACTCCTTTGCAGTCTTTTAATTGTTTTTATTAATTTAAATAAATTATTGATAACTTTTGTAAAATCGAAAGTTGATTTTATTCTGTAATTAAGGCTTCTGTATTTTGTATAACTGTACTCTATACCAAGTCTCTTTGTCTTTTAATTAGTTCATATAGCCATAGGTTTAAAAGTTCAGCCTTCAATTGTGAGTTAAGGTTTAAAAGTTCGGTTTCCTTCTAAGCCACTTTGATTAGAAGAAACTTGTATTCTGCCAGACCCTTAAGCTGTCCTGGTGGAATTCCAGGACAACTATTGGATTGGCATCTCTGTGTCGTTAACTAGCCTAATATAATTCCAGGAAATACATATTTTCTTTAGGTACCTTTAAGGGAGGCCTGTTACCTAACTTACAAACCTTGCACCCTAATGTGTAACTAAAGGAGATCTGATATCCCGCTAACAGGCCTTAGAGAATGAAGGTGGGAGCCAAGAAGTCTGTTACCTCTTTTCAGCTAAGGAGCAGATAGACTCTTTCAATCAGCCTTTCCTGATAGCAGGATTTGGGGGGGGGGGGGGCGGGGTTGTTGCTAGCACCAAATGTCCAGTCAGCCATATTTTGTTGACTGTGACACTTTGGACTTTGTAACCAATCGTACTGTTTTCCATCTGTGATACTTCCTGTTCTTTGTTGTCTCCTACTTCCCAAAACTAAACAAAGGCTGGTAAGGCGTGTCTCGTGGTCTTTGGTCATTGACACAGGCCGCTGACCCACTTTATTGGTTTCTGCTAGTCAGTTGATCGTGCTTGGAACTTTGTGTCTCAGTTAACCATAATTTTCAAACGTAACACTTTTATTTTTATATCACAGTCATTTCTAAACTCTCCTTTTCTTACCCTTCCCAATAAACCTTCTCTTGTGACAAAGGAGAAAAACAACAGGTGAACAAAACCTTTTGACAGCCTATACAACATTCCATATTCCCTCATATCTCCGAATGAAAGGTACATTTCCTCATCTCTTCTTGGGCCAGGTTTGGTCGTTGTAATGGTGGTGTTTTGTCATTGTTTTCGTTTACACTGTTTACCATCTTGCTTAATTTTTTCTTGGTTCTACTTATTTCAGCCTTCATTGGTTCATGCAAATCTAATCATATTTTTCAGAATTTCTCATATTTGTAATTTCTTATGCCAGATGATATTTCATCACATTCCCATATGACCATTTGTTTAGCTTTTCCCTGTTCATTGTGCGCCCATTTTTTCTCCCTGGAGGTCTTTCCCAATACGATAAGTTCCCATGAATACTCTTGATTCCATCCTCTGGTACACAGGAAAAAAGGAGCCCATCCATTGAGCAGAGACATTCCTGTGGATCAGGCACCATGGCTACCTGTGCCCCCTTGAGAACCTTGGAAGAGGAGGTGACGTGCTCCATCTGCCTTGACTACCTGAGGGACCCAGTGACCATCGACTGTGGTCATGTCTTCTGCAGATCCTGCGTCATAGACATCCGAGCACCCCCAGGGGGCCGCCCATCGTGTCCGCTCTGTAAGAAGACATTTAAGAAGGATAACATTCGACCCGTTTGGCAGCTGGCCAGCCTCGTGCAGAATATTGAGAGACTTAACGTGGAAAAGGGGAGAGAAGCTAAGGAGAAGCGACTCGAGCCGATGATGCAGTGTGAACGGCACAAGGAGAAGCTGCACTACTACTGTGAGGATGACGGGCGATTCCTCTGCGTGATATGCCGGGAGTCCAGGGAGCACAAGTACCATACGGCCATCCTCATTGAGAAGGCTGCCCAGCCCCACCGGGTAAGCCTTGATGGTCCCTAGCTCTTTTAACTTCTATCCAGAAGGATGATCACAAACCTCCTCATGGAGGGTGATGAGAAAGCGTCTCTCCCCCTGAGAATTTGAGCAAGTAAAACTGGGGATCCCTGCCATAAATAACTCGGGTGGTCTGGAGGGAGAATGCTTTGATAGTCTAGTCCAGCCTTGCCCAAGGTCTCAAATTAGATCTCAACTGTACTTTATCTGCTTATTTCTTTCCACAGGAAAAAATCCTGAGTCACCTGGGCACCCTAAGGCGAGACAGAGATAGGGTTCAGAGCTTCCAAATGAAGGGAGAAACTGAGATTGAGCACCTGCTGGTAAGTGAAGTCTTCAGGCCAAACGTCTAGGCACATTCACTGGGTTTCTGCTGAGAGGATATGATAAACACGTCAGATTAATATATGGATAATAATAAACATTTATGAGAAATATTTCAGAAGAAAAAGAAGGAAAAGATGAATTTGGTTAGTGAGTTCAGTCAGTCAGCTTGCATTTATTAAGTACCTACTATGTGCCAAGCTGAGTGCTGGGGATACAGTGAAATACAAAAGACAATCTCTGCTCTCAAAGAGCTCACAGGCCAACGGAGGAGACAATGCAAAGACAACTATGTACAAATAGGATATTGACAGGCTAAATTGATGATAATTAACAGAGGGAAGGTACTAGCATTAAGGGAGATTGGGACAAGTTTCTTGCAAAAGGTGAGACTTCAGACCTGAAGGAAGCCAGGAGATGGAAAAGAGGAGGGAAAAGAATTCCAGGCATGGGAATTCAGTCAAATAGGCCATAAATGATGAAGGAAGGAATGCAAAGGAGAGAATGACCAAGCTTGAGTGGGATGAATCAAGATGGACTGCTTAGAAAGGAGGTTGACATTGACTGATTGAAAGGAAGGCCTACTTGAGAGCATCCTCAGGGGCAGCCGGGGCGCAGTGGCTATGAGGTCGTCATCTAAGTCAAGGAGAGGCGTAGTTTGGCTAGAGTAGTGAACTTGAATTTTAGCGGAAAGAACATTGAACTCAGGAGTCAGGCAACATAAGTTCTAGGCTTGGCTCTTCCACTAAGCGACTGTTTACTTGACTTTCTCATCTGTCTAATAGCATAAGAATACCCGGGTGAGGTTACGTAAGGCCCCTTTCACCTCTGGTGTTTTGTGATTCATAGACTTCAGGGGCTTTAAAGATCATCTAATCCAATCCGCTTATTTAATAGGTAAGAAACGGAGGCACGGAGAGGTGGGGTAATGTCCAAGGTCATACAGATAGTAAGTGGCAGAGATGGAATTCGAACCTGTATCTTCTCATGCCAGAATTGGTCCTTTTTACGCTACTGCCTCTGAATTAGGGTGAGGAGAAAGGAAGTGAGTAAGGCTTGAATCGTGGCGAGGACAGAAGAAGCGAAATCCCAAGCTCAGCGCAAAGGTTCTCATGAAATGTGCTGAGCTTTTCTCCAGGACCTGGTGAACGCTCGGTGGGGTCATGTGGTATCACGGCGGGAACGCTGGACTTTGAGTCAGGAAGATCTGAGTTCAGATGCCGCCTCTGACACTATCTGTGACAACAAAGCAGGTTACATAACTTGTTTGGGCCTCAGTCATCTGTGAAATCAGGGGGTTGAGCTTGATGGCTGTAAAAGGTCTCCTCTGGCTCTGAATTTCTGATCCTGTGATGCCTAGGAAGGCGTTGATATCTACATCCTACCTGTGTCATCCTCTGTAGTCCAAACTCCAGGTGGAGAAGCAGAACGTTACCTCCGAGTTTGCCCAGGGGCACCAGTTCCTGAGAGAGCGAGAGCAGCACCTCCTGGAACGACTCGAGGGACTGGAGCGGGAGGTCATCGAGGGGAGAGAGAAGTACAACCTCAGGACCTCTGGGGAGCTCGTCAGGCTCGGCACCGTGATCGCGGAACTGGAGGAGAAGGCCCAGCAGCCTGCGGCAGAGCTCATGCAGGTGAGGGGCTCCTTAAAGCGGAGCAGTCCCATCAGTTCCCTGAGAGATGGAAGCAGTGCTTGGCCAAGAGTCAAGCCCTTCCTTTTCCACTTTTCTGGGTTATAGCCTCCTTGTATTATAAAATAAGGTTAGTAGGGTTTTTGTAGTAAGGAGCAAATGAGATAAGGAATATAAATGTCAGTGTATACAAATGTAAGGTATGAGGTGGTAGTATTATCATTGACAAGCCTCTGGGCCATAACTTGTTCTGCCTGATATCTGTTTTTGGCTATGACCTTTGGAAAATCTAAGCTTTTTGGACCTCAGTTTCCCCGTTTCTAAAGTGGATGAGTAACGTCTGCTTTACCTGCCTCCAAGGTATGTATGTATGTGAACTACAGTGAATTAGTGACTGTAGTAGTCAGCCACTACTGTAATAACTTGCTCCATCTTGATAACAATGACAGAGTACACTTGTACATCTCATAGTACCAAAATTGTTCATTCGTGATCAGTGGAAAACTAGGTCTTACCCATCGCCAAAGAGTCTCCCTTCGACCCTTCGTCAGTCGTGACCAGGTAAGTTGACATATTCCTGTGTGAGGAAGCTGCACTGGTGTTACCTTGTGGGGGAGAGAGAGTGAGTTTTTATTTTGTGTAACGAAAATATTGTAGGCCTTGTTTAACTGTGCTGTCTGTTGTAGGAAATCATAGCCTGTGTATTCACGGAACAGTTCCATGAGTTTAAACAGCTGGCTTGAAGTAGATGCATATACATTTCTCTCACGAAAATGTATCATCATCATTATTCATCTACAAGTTAAAGATTTGTCAAAAAAAATTGTCAAAATCTCCATTTTAGAATCTCTTAGAAATGCATAATATTTTAGAAAACCAGTAAACTATTCATCATAAAATAAAAAAGGAAAAGTTGTTGTAGGAAAGTCAGTATTATCTTTCTCCCAACATTCTAGAGCAGGAAGGTCCTCCCGTCTTCTGGCCATTGTTTTGGGCCGGCTTCAGGAACTGAGAGGAGGGGCTCATGAAAGGCTTTCTGGAGGAGGATGTGATATTCCTTTAAAGAGGAAGTAGGAATTCAAGAAGCTTAAGAGGGCGAGGCAGGATGTTCGTGCATGGGGAACTATCTGCATGAGCAAAATGTAGGAAATGGAAGAATGCGTGGCCCATTCAAGGGGGAGAGTAGAACCCTTTGATTAGAATCTGGAGTGTGCTGAGGCTATGAGAAAAAGCTAGAAAGATCAGGTGGCACCAAATTGTTGAGGGCCCGGATGTCAGGCAGAGGATTAGGAAATTGACTCACTAGGCACCGAGAGGACTTAGGATCCTCACTTCCATTTCTAGAGAGAAGGAAGCCGGGCCCGAGGAGAGACAGAGAAATAAAATAGAGGGCTAGGAGAAAGGGGAAGGGAACAAGGATAGTTTAGTCGAGAGACGAAAAGGTTGAGGGAGAAAGCCCCCTGTGTTTCTGTCTCTGAGCAGGCTATGCAGGGTGCAGCCAGCTGGTTTCCAGACTATAGACCGTAGAGTAGAAGGACATGAGCTGAAATTAAAGTGGCAGCCAAGGGATAGGATCGGACCTCTGATTTTATCGGTGTAGGGAGCCTGTGGATGAGGAAGCTGACTTTAGCAATGCAGACTAGCACACTACAACATGTCGTTTTACAATAAGGTTCTTACTCCTTAGTCCAAGCAAACCAACATTCATGGAGCTCAGGTTGTAAACCCCTGACTTAGAGGCATGGCTATACCTTACTTATATCTCATGGAAGGGATCTTATTAACTCTTATTTTATTATCAGCTAATGCCTTCAACAAGGGTTAGTTTGCTGTTAGGGGGAACTAGGTGGTAATGTGGTTAGAGCTCTGCACTGGGCCTGAAGTCAGGAAGACCTGAGTTCAAATCTGGCATCAGACTTTGGCTAGCTGTGCGACCCTAGGCAAGTCACTTAACCCTATTTGCCTCAGTTTCCTCATCTGTAAAATGAGCTGGAGAAGGAAATAGCAAACCACGCCAGTATCTTTTCCAAGAAGACTCCAAACGAGGTTACAAAGAGTTAGACATGACTGAAAATGACTGAACAACCGCAGAATTTACTGATGACTGAGTGCGAATGGAATAAGAGAGCCATTGAATGGATGAGATAGCTGGGAAGCTCCGAGGGAAGGTGATATTGATATTGTAGAATGAGAAATCCCTATTTGGCCATCTTTGTCATGAAGTTTGCAATTTGACAATTCCTAACCAACAATTTTGTAAATCTTGCTATGTAACACTAATGTCAGTGATTGGAGGGGTTAAGTGACTTGCCCAAGGTCACACAGGTGGTAAGTGTGTCAAGTGTCTGAGGTCAGATTTGAACTCAGGTCCTCCTGACTCCAGGGCCGGTGCTCTATTCACTGAGCCACCTGGCTGCCCCATTTCCTCTAGAGCAGTGTCCCACTCAGTTGTTCCTATTTCCTGTTTTTAAATGGCTGCTCCTTTAACCATGGGTAATCTCTCATCGTGTGTCCCCTTCCTTTTTAGGACACCAGAGATTTCGTCAACAGGTAAAAGAACATATTTTTCACCATATGCATCATTCCCCTGTGCCCGTATCCTTCTTATGTCTTTGACTCATTTTCATTTACCGTTTGTCTAACCACAAACTTCTGAAATGCCACAATGAGGGTGTGGATGGTGGAAGGGAGGCCGTTACTCTGGTGTCCCATGTCTCTGTGGCTTTGTTCTTGGTGGAGTGGGAACAAAGAAGAGTCTTCCAGCAGCGAGACCCCCCGGACAGTATCTCCCTGGACCCTGAACCACGCCAAGCAGAAATTTGGCCTTGTCTTTCTGAAACAGTTTCATCAGAAGGCCTTTTCCAACTACTCTTGAGGGATGTGCTCCAACCCTGAGGAAAGCTTCCACCAGCTGCGGGGGAATGACTTGTTTCACATTCATTCTCTTCTTAGATATCCACGGAAGAAGTTCTGGAGTGGAAAACCTGTTGCTCCTGCTGTTAGAAAAAGGACTGGAGAGTTCTCTGATAAGCTTCATTCACTGAGGAAAGGCCTGCGGGAATTTCAAGGTAAAGATTGGGGGTGGATTCAGATTAGTATTCCTTCCCCCAAATACTTAACCGATTTCTGATTCTCATCATAGTTTCTTTGGCCTTGTCAAACTCAGGAGGATGTCTTCTTGTCCTTCCCTGCCTTTCTTTGGTGGTCCCTGGGCTATGCCATTTTAAATGCTCTATTACTCTGCTGCAGGACCCCTCCCCCCCATTCCTCCTTTGTTCTCAAGTTCCTGGGTCAGAGTTTCATCAGTGCTTCTTTCTTTTCCACCAGGCAAGCTGCTGAGAGCCCTGGAATATAAGACAGGTGAGTGTCCAGGATGTCCTCAAATAAGGAAAATTTTTCTTACACAAAGCTCCCATAACCAGTTTTAGTAATCCCTTTCTTGGACAAACAGGTCTTCCCTCAGAATGTGCTTACATATTATCATCCAGTGACATTATATACATAAAAGACTGTATGAATGGTAAAGTATTACACAGATGTAAGCCATTATTCATGTTTAAATCCCTCCCATTGAAAAAGTCTGAGATGGGGATCAGCGAATCCTACCTTCTGTATCCTGATGTTTAAGACCCTAACTTGCTCTTTCCTTATCCTGATCTCCCCCCACCCCCAGCATTCTTTTACTTAATTACTCAGGCCCTTTTTCCTCATAGACGTTTTTCACCTGTTCGTTACCCTTCCTAATTTTTTTTTCCCCATTTCTGACTGTCATAGTCCTCATGGCATCATTATGTCTGGAAAAGGGAGATGGTTTGGCCCAAGGCCAGATGCCAAATGCCATCTCTATCTCTGACTGTTGCTGGGTTCTCTGGGATGGCCTTGAATCTCGTGGGACTACCACCCCCCGACTCCTCTCCTTACTTTCTTCCCCTCCCTACCACTTTTCCCCCTTGTCTCCACAGTGAACGTCACTTTGGACCCTCAGACAGCCAGTGGATACCTTATGTTGTCTGAGGACTGGAAGTGTGTGTCCTTTACCAACATGTATCAGAATCTGTACCAACACTCCCAGCAGTTTGATCCTGAACCTGCAGTTCTGGGTAGTAAGGGCTTCACCTGGGGCAAAGTCTATTGGGAAGTGGTAGTGGAGAGGGAAGGATGGGGGGAAGAGGACGGGGAGGAAGAAGAGGACGGGGAGGAGGAGGAAGAAGAAGAAGAAAATGGATATGGGGAAGGAGAGGAGGACTGGGAGACAGATGAGGATGACGAGTCAGGTGGAGATGACGATGAAGATGATTTGGACGAGGATGACACTGTTCAGGAGTCCTGTCTGGTGGGTATTGCCAGAGACACTATGAGGAAGAAGGGGGAGCTCCGCCTAAGCCCTGAAGATGGGGTATGGGCTCTGCGTCTGTCCTCTGCTGGTGTATGGGCTAACACCAATCCTGAATCAGAGTTATTCCTTGCCCAGCGACCCAGAAGAGTAGGGATTGCTCTCGATTATGATGGGGGTACGGTGACCTTCACCAATGCAGAATCCCAGGAACTTATTTACACATTCTCAGCATCCTTTACAAGGCGTTTGGTTCCCTTCTTTTGGCTAAATTGGCCAGGAACAAGTCTTAGTCTGAAACCTTAAGAGAGAGGCACACACAAACACACACGCAGATAGATCCTCTCTCTGGCCCCTCCCTCCCTTCAGTGCTCTGATTCACCTTCCCAGTGGCAAGTAGTCCTGAGAATGAACATGATTCATTGAAAGGAAGAGGGCATCCTCCTGGCCAGGATGTCAGGAGTAGGAGAGAGGAGGGTCTCTGTGCCTACTGCCAATCCCTATGTCCTTAGTTTCCGTGGCCCCCGTGTAGACTTGTACCAAGGTTAGTTGTACAACTTGAACTGTCCCAATTGTGACATTTCTGGTGTTCTCCCTTCCCCGTGAGGTGATAAACTTCACCAAGGTTCTAGCTGTGAATTTAACTTGTTAAATTTCTCTTCCCCTAAAGTCATTCCCAGTGCTATTGGAGTTCTAGATAATATTGATGATAAACCCCAGGAGTCTTGCAAAGTCTGTTTCTCTAGTCTCCTGTGCTATGCTTTCTCCCCTTCCCCATAATAACCACCTACCCTTGTCTGGCTAGCTGCTTCTCATCCCTCCATTCTAAACCTTGCCTCTCCCAGTCAGTCTTCTCCCTGTAGTAGAGACAGTTTCCTGAAAATATAAATGAAAATGTGATGTATGAAATAAAATGGAACTCCCCCTAGGGTTTCTTTCAGACTGACAGGCTCTAAGATGTCTGAAGAAGGAAAGGGACTCCATGGATGGATCCCAGGTGCCAGTGGGGGTCCACTTCTGTTAGTGCATAGTGCTTATGTGAAGCCTTTGAGTGAGGTCTTGACCCAACTTCATACTCCCTATTGGCTTTGTAGATGAGGTTCCTAATGATTGGCAAGGGACTGACCTCAAGTCCTGATGTCTACATAGACCCATTTGACTTTGGGAAAATTATTAAGATCAATAAATCACCTTCATGAATCTATTATTTGGAGTATGTGACTGAGCCCAGGGTCTGTTATTCCTGGGCCTGGGTCTAGCACCCCTCCTCACCTCAAAGGCCAATGAACTGTAGTAGGTGCTGTGTTCTTGCTTGTATATAGAAATCCCCCTGGTCTCTGGTGCTTTTCCAACCCTGACTCTGAGCTCCTCCTTAAATAAGGCCTTAATTTTTTGTCACATGTTCCCTTTCATGCAGTCTCAGTCTGGTTCCCTCCCTCCTCCCTAGGAAGGGATAGGGGAAAGATACCAAGTTGCCTCAGAGGTCCACAATCAGTTCTCCAGCTCTCTCTAGCAAGAGAAGGGAATAAATGGCTACCTACCTCCTAGGGGAAAAAGTCCTGGCTCCTTAACCTAGCATTCACTATCTTCCACAGTCTTCTGCTTATTCAACCCAAAATCGTGACCTAATGATCCAAAACGAGCTCTGCTCCTGCCAAATTACTCTAATCGTCTCTGCACCCTCCAGACACACTAGGGTTGCTGCTTCCTCATACATTTGGTAGTCCCCCAGGCCTGGGACGCCCCTTCCCCTTCCTTTGCCTATCAAAGTCCTTGAGAGCTCACCTCAAGTCCTACCTCTCCTGAGAGGTCTTTTTCAATTCTCTTGCCCACAGTGACTTTCTCATTTCCTTTGTCCTGATGTGATTTCTTGTATGTACAATGTGGTGGCACTTATCAGATAGTACCTTGTATAACTAATTATCTGTTTCCTGTGTACATATTTCTCCCCCTTTTTCCTCCCCCCACCCCCGCTAGACTGTACGCTATGGAGGGCAAGGATCATGTTTTTCATTCCCACAGTGCTAGATACACAGCATTGCTAGTACTGAATAAATATGTGTCAAATCAGCTGGATAATGAAAAAGTAATTTCAGTCGGGCTTTGTAATGTTACGTATTTTGCAATATGCACAAAGGTATAATGCGGTGGTTCTCAAAGTGTGGTCCGGGGGCCCCTAGGGATCTGTTTCTGGGCTCTGAAAGGTCAGAACTTTCATAATACTGAGGTTTTTTTTTTTTTGGAGGGGGGAGGGCAGGGCAATTAGGGTTAAGTGACTTGCCCAGGGTCAACAGCTAGTTAGTGTGTCAAGTGTCTGAGGCGGATTTGAACGTAATACAGATTTCTAACATAGTAAATATTGGTAGATATAACCCACATAAACAAAGGCTCTTTGGGCCAGGCAGGATTGGGGCCCAATGACGTTTAAAAGCGTATCTAGCCGGATCTGGCGAAGCAGTGATTGAGCTAGGAAAAGGGGAGAACCAGGCCCCCGGAGACCAAGGAAGTACGACACGAGTCCCGGGATAAACGTTGGCGTGCGTCCAAAAGGGACACGCTGGTTAAGCGGATAGGATGTTGGGTCAAGAAGACCTGGGTTCATTCCCAGCCTGCCTCCGGTCTTTGGACCTCCAGGGACCCATCCACCTTTCATCCTAGGGTTACTTTTTTATTTCCGCCCAACAAATTCCAACTAGATGCGGTGACAAATCTGGAGCTCACATACCGTGTGACGTTGCACAAAAGGGGTTTCCTTCCGGGTTGGATTCCACAGTCGCAAAATGCGGGGGCTGGACTAGATAGATATCTTGAGAGCCTTTAGCTCCGCAGTCATTCTGTGATTTTATATGAATGTTGCCTCTGGCAAATTTGCATTCCCCCCCATTTTTTTCTTTGCTTTTTCGTGACATTATTATAGGGTTCTCAGTATGTTTCGTAGAAATAGGACCACGTGGTTTCTTAGTTGGAGTTCTAAAAGGCTACGCGCGGTTTATTGGTTTCACAGTAGCGGGAAAGCACAGGATTTGCTTTTGCACTCTGGGAGGAAGGGGAGTCTGGAATGACCGGGATGCTTGGTCCCAAGGAAAAATTTTTTTCCCCTGGGAAGGTCTACTGTTTCTCTGGCTCACCCCTACCCTACCAGGCATTTTCCAGGTTTTTAACTCCTCAACCTAACCCGATACACCATTTCCGCTTGTCCACAACCTCGGCTTCTCATTGGAGAAGGCGATTGAGGAAGAATCAATCCCAACATAGGAACCTTCTGCACCCCGGCCCCGTAGTGTCCTAGACTAATACTTATACTTAACTGCTGGGAGTTTACATTTCCCTGGGGCGATAACCCCTGGAGAAAGTGAAATGCGTTAGTTACCAAGTGGCCCCTCGGAGAAAGTGAAATGAGTTAGTTACGAAGTGGCCCCACCCCGTATCGGGGAACGGAGCATCGCGCCTCTTGGAGAAAGTGAAATGAGTTAGTTACCAAGTGGCCCCACCCCATATCGGGAATGGAGCATCGCGCCTCTCGGAGAAAGTGAAATAAGTTAGTTAGCAAGTAGCCCCACCCCGTATTGGGGAACGGAGCATCACGCCCCTTGGAGAAACTGAAATGCTAGTTACCAAGTGGCCCCGCCCCGTATCGGGGTACGGAGCATCGCGCCTCTCGGAGAAAGTGAAATAAGTTAGTTGCCAAGTGGCCCCACCCCGTATCGGGGTACGGAGCATCGCGCCTCTCGGAGAAAGTGAAATGAGTTAGTTACCAAGTGGCCCCTCGGAGAAAGTGAAATGAGTTAGTTACGAAGTGGCCCCACCCCGTATCGGGGTACGGAGCATCGCGCCTCTTGGAGAAAGTGAAATGAGTTAGTTACCAAGTGGCCCCACCCCATATCGGGAATGGAGCATCGCGCCTCTCGGAGAAAGTGAAATAAGTTAGTTAGCAAGTAGCCCCACCCCGTATTGGGGAACGGAGCATCACGCCCCTTGGAGAAACTGAAATGCGTTAGTTACCAAGTGGCCGCATCCCGTATCTGGGGAACGGAGCATCGCGCCTCTTGGAGAAAGTGAAATGAGTTAGTTACCAAGTGGCCCCGCCCCGTATCGGGGTACGGAGCATCGCGCCTCTCGGAGAAAGTGAAATGAGTTAGTTACCAAGTGGCCCCCCCCCGTATCGGGGAACGGGGCATCGCGCCTCTTGGAGAAAGTGAAATGAGTTAGTTAGCAAGTAGCCCCACCCCGTATTGGGGAACGGAGCATCACGCCCCTTGGAGAAACTGAAATGCGTTAGTTACCAAGTGGCCCCTCCCCGTATCGGGGTACGGAGCATCGCGCCTCTCGGAGAAAGTGAAATAAGTTAGTTGCCAAGTGGCCCCACCCCGTATCGGGGTACGGAGCATCGCGCCTCTCGGAGAAAGTGAAATGAGTTAGTTACCAAGTGGCCCCTCGGAGAAAGTGAAATGAGTTAGTTACGAAGTGGCCCCACCCCGTATCGGGGTACGGAGCATCGCGCCTCTTGGAGAAAGTGAAATGAGTTAGTTACCAAGTGGCCCCACCCCATATCGGGAATGGAGCATCGCGCCTCTCGGAGAAAGTGAAATGAGTTAGTTACCAAGTGGCCCCGCCCCGTATCGGGGTACGGAGCATCGCGCCTCTCGGAGAAAGTGAAATAAGTTAGTTGCCAAGTGGCCCCACCCCATATCGGGAACGGAGCATCGTGCCTCTCGGAGAAAGTGAAATGAGTTAGTTACCAAGTGGCCCCGCCCCGTATCAGGGAACGGAGCATCGCACCTCTCGGAGAAAGTGAAATAAGTTAGTTAGCAAGTAGCCCCACCCCGTATTGGGGAACGGAGCATCACGCCCCTTGGAGAAACTGAAATGCGTTAGTTACCAAGTGGCCCCGCCCCGTATCGGGGTACGGAGCATCGCGCCTCTCGGAGAAAGTGAAATAAGTTAGTTGCCAAGTGGCCCCACCCCATATCGGGAACGGAGCATCGCGCCTCTCGGAGAAAGTGAAATGAGTTAGTTACCAAGTGGCCCCGCCCCGTATCGGGGTACGGAGCATCGCGCCTCTCGGAGAAAGTGAAATAAGTTAGTTGCCAAGTGGCCCCACCCCATATCGGGGAACGGGGCATCGCGCCTCTCGGAGAAAGTGAAATAAGTTAGTTAGCAAGTAGCCCCACCCCGTATTGGGGAACGGAGCATCACGCCTCTTGGAGAAACTGAAATGCGTTAGTTACCAAGTGGCCGCATCCCGTATCTGGGGAACGGAGCATCGCGCCTCTTGGAGAAAGTGAAATGAGTTAGTTACCAAGTGGCCCCGCCCCGTATCGGGGAACGGAGCATTGCGCCTCTTGGAGAAAGTGAAATGAGTTAGTTACCAAGTGGCCCCGCCCCGTATCGGGGTACGGAGCATCGCGCCTCTCGGAGAAAGTGAAATGAGTTAGTTACCAAGTGGCCCCGCCCCGTATCGGGGTACGGAGCATCGCGCCTCTCGGAGAAAGTGAAATAAGTTAGTTGCCAAGTGGCCCCACCCCATATCGGGAACGGAGCATCGTGCCTCTCGGAGAAAGTGAAATGAGTTAGTTACCAAGTGGCCCCGCCCCGTATCAGGGAACGGAGCATCGCACCTCTCGGAGAAAGTGAAATAAGTTAGTTAGCAAGTAGCCCCACCCCGTATTGGGGAACGGAGCATCACGCCCCTTGGAGAAACTGAAATGCGTTAGTTACCAAGTGGCCCCGCCCCGTATCGGGGTACGGAGCATCGCGCCTCTCGGAGAAAGTGAAATAAGTTAGTTGCCAAGTGGCCCCACCCCATATCGGGAACGGAGCATCGCGCCTCTCGGAGAAAGTGAAATGAGTTAGTTACCAAGTGGCCCTCCCCCCGT
Source organism: Trichosurus vulpecula (assembly GCF_011100635.1). Classification (NCBI taxonomy): domain Eukaryota; kingdom Metazoa; phylum Chordata; class Mammalia; order Diprotodontia; family Phalangeridae; genus Trichosurus; species Trichosurus vulpecula. The sequence continues at coordinate 266,120,025 of NC_050579.1, read as the reverse complement.
ATCGGGGAACGGAGCATCGCGCCTCTTGCAGAAAGTGAAATGAGTTAGTTACCAAGTGGCCCCACCCCATATCGGGAACGGAGCATCGCGCCTCTCGGAGAAAGTGAAATAAGTTAGTTAGCAAGTAGCCCCACCCCGTATTGGGGAACGGAGCATCACGCCCCTTGGAGAAACTGAAATGCGTTAGTTACCAAGTGGCCGCATCCCGTATCTGGGGAACGGAGCATCGCGCCTCTTGGAGAAAGTGAAATGAGTTAGTTACCAAGTGGCCCCGCCCCGTATCGGGGTACGGAGCATCGCGCCTCTTGGAGAAAGTGAAATGAGTTAGTTACCAAGTGGCCCCGCCCCGTATCGGGGTACGGAGCATCGCGCCTCTTGGAGAAAGTGAAATGAGTTAGTTACCAAGTGGCCCCGCCCCGTATCGGGGTACGGAGCATCGCGCCTCTTGGAGAAAGTGAAATGAGTTAGTTACCAAGTGGCCCCCCCCGTATCGGGGAACGGGGCATCGCGCCTCTTGGAGAAAGTGAAATAAGTTAGTTAGCAAGTAGCCCCACCCCGTATTGGGGAACGGAGCATCACGCCTCTTGGAGAAACTGAAATGCGTTAGTTACCAAGTGGCCGCATCCCGTATCTGGGGAACGGAGCATCGCGCCTCTTGGAGAAAGTGAAATGAGTTAGTTACCAAGTGGCCCCACCCCGTATCGGGGTACGGAGCATCGCGCCTCTTGGAGAAAGTGAAATGAGTTAGTTACCAAGTGGCCCCCCCGTATCGGGGAACGGAGCATCGCGCCTTTTCTAGGAAGGTGAAGATGAGGGGGGCAGTGCCTCGCGGAGCGGGGCTTCAAGTCACCGGATCTGGCGAAACAGCGATTGATCTAGGAAAAGGGGAGAACCAGGCCCCCGGAGACCAAGGAAGTATGAGACGAGTCCCGGGATAAGCGTCGGCGCGGGTCCAAAAGGAACACGATAAGTCGGCGGCGCGCCTGTTTTCCGATGTACCGGGGATCACTCGCTTGTTAGGTGGGGGACTAGAGCGAAGTGAATTCGTAGATCGCCGGGGTGGGAAGGAAAGTGTATAGCGGCAAATCTTGTTCTGGGAAATAATACGCTTACGAAAGAGAGCGTGGGCTGCCATCTTTGTCCCACGTGGTTTGGTGAGCAGGCGTAGACACTGCGAATGGAGTAAACATTGTGGGGATAGATGGGAAGCGTGGGGAATGGGTGACCTTTGGCGGAAGTGAAAAGGCTGTAAAAAGAAAGCTGGGCTAACGAGTTGGGGGAGGAACGAAACAGTAGAAAGACCCCCTGTGGCCTCACTCTACCCAAAATAAGCTCAGTGGTTTCTTGTCACTTTTAGGATCAACCATAAATGCTTCTTTAGCTCACAAAGGTCTTCACAACCTAGCCCCAGCCTACTTTTCCAATGCTTATTACATCCGTTACCCTCCTTCCTTTCTGCTTTGGTCTGATCAGACTGGCTGCCTTGCTGTTCCCGCACGAAACTCATTCTCCTATTTTCCGACTTTTTTGTTGGCTGTCTCCTGTGCCAAGAATACGGTTCTGTTTCACTGTTGCATAGGTGCCTTGTTTCCTTCAAAACTCTACTCAAATGCGTACCTTCTAGATGGATCCTTTCTTGAATGTCCCTTCCCTAGGAGTTAGGTGGCCCCTCCCCCCAAAATGACCATGTATTTACTTTCTATGTAATTATGTACACGTTATTGTTTGTCATTCCTTTTTGAAGAGGACCGACGACATAAGGGTGATGTCTTCTGGCTCGTGCATGAATCGGATTTAAGTAAGACAGCTGCACAAAATTCTCAGCCTCCCTCTCTCTTGAAGTCCAAGACAAAAATCAAGACAATTCGCAATGGCCCAGGATGCCTGGGCTCAGGGAGGCCTTGCAGGGCAGAATAAGCTGGATTCGCCAGATTCGGTGTCACGGTTTGCATCATCCCCTGCAGTGTACTGAGATACACTATTTGTCTAGGCATTGGTGCGTTGGACCATTGTTAAATTTTCATTTTCTGCAGGAGACCTGACACTTTGGAAATTGTACGTCATGTCTCCCCCAATGGAGCGTAAGGAGGGCAGGGACAGTTGTATTTTTTTTTTGCTTTTCTTTTCGTTCCCAGTGTGTAGCGCAGTGCCTGGCATATAGTAAGAGCGCAATGAAGTCTTATTATTTGGGTTCAGAGACCAATAAGGAACTTCTGTGAGCTGGGGGGTGAGGTGATTAAAAAAAAATGAAAAGGATAATTCGAACAGCTAAATAAAAGGTCATACGCTGCTTTAGTGAACAGGATATAAAAAAAAAATCAGTAGTAGCCATATTCCAGGCCCGAGAAGTTGAATAACTCATGCCCAGCCCTAAATTCCTGATGAAGAGGAAGAGAGAGTTGGATTCCTAAAAGAGGCTTCCTTGAGGAAGAGGCCAGGACAGTTTGAATAATGTACTTAGGGGAATCTTGATAAATGTTTATGGAGCTGATTTACATGTATTATAGTGTTCTGATGGTGAAGTGGGGTTGGGGTGGAGAAGAATGGTTTTTGTGAAGTCAACCTGAGACACAAGGTTAGACCAGGGCACCTTTATTCAGTCAGTTTGAGACAAGGTTAGGCTAGGGCACTCAGGGCCATACCTTCTCATTAATTATGAAAGTAATGTTCCTAATCTGGCCATGTTAATCCCTTGCTAGAAAATCTTCAGTGGCTCCACATTACCTAGGAGAAAGAATACATAGGCCCCACCTATTTTTTGGCTAGACTAATTTCACATGTATTATGTGAATTAATTTCTTCATGTATTATGTGTTCCAGATAAAGTAAACTGCTATTGGTTTCCTGATCTCTTCCTGTCATCACTTCTCATGCATCCTAACATTCTCTCACTCATGCCTGGAATGCCACCATGTATTTCTTCAGGTTAGATGCCATCTCCAGAAACTTTTTTGGACAGTGGTTTTCGCCTGCAGCTTGCCCTCCTTCACACTCTGCCAGCTAAAAATAGTCAACCGTTTCTTTGATTTCTTACAGCTTTTTGTCTGGATCTCTTTTATTACTCTGTACTGTGTGTCAGAGTTATTTGTATACATGTTCTGTGTTGAATAGGATACTGGACTTGGAGTCAGGAAGACCTAGGTTCAAACAGTGCTTCAAAAACTTACTAGTCGTGTGATACTGGGCAAGTCACTTCTTAACTTCTCTCTTCTTTAAAAAGAGGTAGTAGGACTTGATGAACATTAAGGCACCGTGAGCTCTAAATATCTGATCTTATGGTCCTTTCCCTCTTCCCACTGGGTTGTAGGGCAGAGAGCAGAGACTGTCTTGCTTCATCTTTTGTATGCCTCTTAGCCCTTAGGTCAGTATCTGCTTCTGGCCATGCCATTTATTTTTTTCCTTGCAGGCATTTATTTCCTTCCGGTGATGGAGCTTGGGGAATTGAAACTACCCAACTACTAGAAAAATAACTGAAGAAAAATGGACTCTCAGCTGGCTCAGAGACCAAGTAAGGAGACTAATCTCTTATGCAGAGAGGACTGGGAATATGAGAGAGATTGGTAGATCCTTTTATCTGAAAAAGGAGCATTCTGATTAGTTTAGAAGTAGCCAGAAGAGGCCCTGGCTAGTCTCACTGTCTTGGCACAGTTCTTTGCACATAGTGGGTGGTTATTAAGTATTTTTTAGTCAGTAAGTATTATTAAGCATCTACTATGTGCCAGGCCAAATTGCCAGCATTTGCTGGGTTATGGAGAAAGCAAGGGAGTTCCAGGAAAAACATGTACTTCTGCTTCATTGATTACACTAAACCCTGTGTGGGTCACAACAAAATGTCACAAGTCCTCAAAGAAATGGGAGTACCAGATCATCTTGTTTCCTGAGGAACTTGTACATAGGTCAAGAAGCAACAGTTAGAACTGAGCATGGAACAACTGATTAGTTAAAGACGGGGTAAGGAGTATGATAAAGCTATATACGTCATCTCATTTATTTAACTTATATGCAGAGTACATCATATGAAATGCCAGGCTGGATGAATCAAAAGCTGGAATTAAGGTTTCTGGGGGAAACACCAGCAATCTCAGATACGCAGATGATACCACTTTGGTAGCAAAAATTGAAGAAGAATTAAGTAGCCTCTTGTTGAGGTTGAAGGAGGAGAATGTAAAAGCTGGCATGGAACTCAACGTTAAAAAAAAACAACAAGATTATGGCATCTGGTCCCATTGCTTCCTGGCAAATAGAGGGAGAAGAAATGGAAACTGTCAGATTTTATATTCTTGGGCTCAAAATCCTTGCAGATGGCAGCTGCAGTCGTGAAATTAAAAGACACTTGCTTTTTGGAAGGAGAGCTATGGAAAATGTGGACAACATACTAAAAAGGAGAGATAGCACCTCGCTGACGAAGGTCTATACAGTCACAGCTATGTTTTTTCAATAGCAATATATGGCGATGAGAGTTGAGCCATAAGGAAAGCTGAGTGCCATAGAATCAGTGCTTTTGAGTCATGGTGCTGGAGAAGACTTTTGAGAGTCCCTTGGACAGCAAGGAGATTAAATCAGTCATTACTTAAAAAAACTAACTGACTATTCATTGGAAGGACAGATACTGAAGCTGAAACTTAAATAATTTGGTAGCATAATGAGAAAACAGGACTCATTGGTAAAGACTGATGCTGGGAAAGACTGAGGATGAAAGGAGGAGGGTTCAGTAGAGTATGAGGGGGATAGTTGGTGTCATGGAAGCAACGAGTATGAATCTGGATAGACTACAAGAAGAAGACGGAAGGACCTGGCATGCTCTGGTTCATGGGGTCACAGAGAATTGAAGGAAGAACTGAACAAGAACAGTGTGCCAGGCACTGTGCTAAAGGCTGGGGATTAAAAAGAGACAAAGGACAGTCTATGCCCTCAAGGAGCTTACAAATGCGTGGTTGGTGCATTGACATGGGTTTTGAAGGAGCTTTTTGGGAGAAGTATCTTGAGAATAAGAGGGAATCAAAACCAATATGGCACCTGTGGTGATGGAAAACATTGGGAAAGACCTGTTTTATCCTTCCTGCTTGGACTATCTGACCAAACCCATGGGTCTTCAGTACGGACACATATTTTGCCATGACTGCATCGTCACCGTAAGAAGCAGTGTTAGTTTTCCATGGAAAATTGTTCTGTACTCTCTACAAGTAGCCATTTCTGAAGTTCAGCTTTTAGCCACGTTGGCGGATGGCTGGTTGGGGGCTTCAAGGGGGATGAATCAAGAGAATGCACCTTTGTGTTCAATACGTGAAATCTTATTGTGCAGAGAGATCCCTCAAGAGCTCTGTGTGAGGGTCCCCACAGCATAAAGAGCATGCGGAAATCCTCATAGAAGATGCCAGTCATCACTACAGGGTAAGATGTTGGGTCTATAGGGAAATGGATTGGAGTTGTAGAGCAGCTCTTCAGGCCAAAGGGAATATTGTTGGAGGTATAGGGTGTGATGGGAATGGAGCCAGAGTTACCCCAATGCCTTAAGGAGTCATGCCAAAGACAGAGAAATGGGGTCTTAGAATTGGGAGAGGTATATAATGGTAAAATGTCCTATGGACAGTGGATAAGAGTTTAATGGAGGTTCATCTTGAGGGTTGGCAGAGGAGACATGGAAGAAGTACACAGTTTATTGAATTTTGCACTCCTGGATTGGGGTGGGGAAGGTGGTGGTAGTAAAAATGACTAGTTTTACCTCTGTAGTTCACTCCTAATGGTGAAGGAAATGAAAGTGAGAGACATAAATTAGACTGAAGGAGTATGTAATAACCTACATTATATAATTCTTCGTATACGTTATTACATTGAGGTAGACAGGGCAGGTATCATTATTCCTGTTTAGTGATGGAAAAAGTGGGGAGCAGAAAGATGAAAGGACTTATCTAAGGATGGGACCGAAGTAGTCTTGTGATGACCTCCATGTCCAGTGATTCTTGCACTGTACCACACTGCCTCTCCTCGAAGGTAAAGACACAAAACGGTATAAAGAGAGGAACATTCCAAAGTACTAGACCATAGTGGCACCACCACTGTTCCCTTTCCCTCCTTCTGTCCCTTCCTTCCTTCTTCCCTCCTTCCTTTCTTCCTTTTTCCCTCCTTCCTTCCCTCTCTTCCTCTTTCCCTCCCTTCTTTCCCTCCTTCCACTTTTCCTCCCTTCCTTCTCTCTTTCCTTCCTCCCCTTCTTCCTCACTCCCTGCCTTCCTTCTTGGTCATTGAATAGGCATTTTCTCTTGGACCATTTGTAAGCAAGGGAGAACTCAGAGGGGCTTTGTTTAAGGATTGGTAAATTCTACAAAGATTTCCTAAATCTCAGTTCTTTACCATGGAACATTGTTAGATCATCTTTGATTTCATTTGTTGCCTTTAACCCGCAGTATGCTAAATTTTCAGTGTGAGCATTTATATTTCAGAAATCAGTAAATGCTACAAATCAGGACTTGATTTATTGCTTTTTGATTGTTTAAACTTAAGAAAGTGATAAAGAAAATGTTAATACTGAAGATTAAACTTAAAAGTATTTCATATGTACGTTCCCCCACTTCCAGCTTGTTGTTAAGCACACCCCTGGCTTTAACCCATTATTTTTAGAAGGCTTCAGATTGATGATAATTTAAAAGCAAATCTACAAACGATTCATTTAAAAAGTTTGAGAGTGTACCTCTCTTTGTCTTCTTCCTTTGTCTTCCCTTTTCTGTTGTCCTGATACCATTCTCTGTGCATTTTCTCCATCTAATAAAGCCCATTCGAGTCAGCAAGTGCTATAAGCCAAAGGCAGAGCAAGAATGGTCATATATTTCTTAGGGTTAGTGAGCTGACTAATCCCTGAAAATATGAGCCCGGGTATCCTATATCTCCAAAAGATATTTCCTCCTCTTTTGCCTCATCAATCTTTCACGTATTTGATATCAAAGCAAGCTACATTATTTTGAGCAGCTGTATTGACTCCAAAGTATAGTTTTTATAATCAATACTTTTCAAGAGGCCTTCTGTAATTATATGTGCGATTTTCCTGACATAGGACGTGCATTCACATGTACATGTACACACACACACACACACACACACGTACGTATTCCATCAACTTTTTTGTTGGTCTTTTAAAAACCAACACAGGAGTGCCATGGAGCATTTGAGATAAGTTTGTACGTTGGCATATTATACAACACTGAAAACATTTGTAGTCGTACAATATGATATGAATATGAATCACAGAGTCTCATGGGATTTATGGCTGAAAGGATCGTTGATATAGAACTGAAAAGGACTTCAAAGGCCATCTAGTTTAGCTCTCTTGTTTTACAGGTGAGGTTAAATCAAGTAGCAAACATTTATTAAGTCCCTACTATGTGCCGCGTGTTGTGCTAAGCATTAGGGATATAAAGACAAAAAAGCAGTCCCTGCTCTTAAAGGAGGTTAGAGAAGTGAGATTTGAACTCAGGTCTCCTAAATACTCTTTCCATGCTTTCATACTGCTTAGTATGACCTGGGAGGTGTTGAACCCCAGTTTTAATTGTGAACCCCAAAAGCCCCAAACCAGAGTTTGTTCTAAGAAAGAGACAAATGATTAGGTCGGGTCCACATTTTTATTTCTCTCAAGCTGGCTTGACATGTATTGCGTGGGAGTTCAGTCCAAAACTTCTCCCCCCGCCAAGGGGGCCAGTTCAGACCTGGCTTGATTTGGGATTTGGGGGTACGGTTGTATATCCTTCACAAAGAGTAGGTGTTCCCAAGGGATGCCAGTCAACTCTGGTCAAAATACTGGGATGTGGGTTGTGTTAAAATGAGATCTTGAGTATGCAGCTTAGGTCTCTTAATCTTGGTCAACAGAGACAGATACCACCTGCCATCCAGACAGGAAATACCACCCCCAGTGTTGGGAATCTGGCTCTACCCAGGCCTTAGTAGCATAGAATCAATCTAGGTTTGGGTTGGATTTGACCAGGATTAAGAAGATTCAGTGCCATCTGATTATCAGTAGTGTCCTTCTGAAGAACTTTGAAGCAGAAGACTGGGGCTGGTGGAGCTCTGAGTCTAGAAGTCATTTTTCACAGAGGTTACCTATCCATCCCCCTTAGTGTATAAATGAGGAGAATAAGGCCATGAAGGGAAGTGACTTATCCAAAGTTCCATGTAGACTTGAACATAGGTCCTGGGATTTAAAATCCAACGTGTTTTCCACTACATCACACTGCTTCCTTTCGTAGAAATTTGTCACTGTAGTTTCTTATTTCCTGATGATTTAATAATACTGCCAGTCAGAATTTACCTTAACAAAGTAAAATGGGGATACATTACCTAACTGAAGGCAATGGGGCTGGATCAGATGATTTCTTGAAGTCTTTTCTGACTCTAAAATCTAGGAAGAGACTTCTTGAAACAATTGTCTATTTAATGTCTCCTCTTTCATCATGGGGCCGCTAGTGGATGGCGCAGTGGACAGAGTGCTAGACCTGGAGTCAGGGAGACTTATCTTTCTGAATTCAGATCTGGCCTCAGACACTTACTCACTGTGTGACCCTGGGCAAGTCACTTAACCCTGTTTGCCTCAGTTTCCTCATCTGTAAAATGAACTGGAGAAGGAAATGGCAAACCCCGCCAAGATCTTTGCCAAGAAAATCCCAAATGGGGTCATAAAAGAATTGGACATGACTAAAATGACTGAACAATTTCTTTCACCAGCCCTTCTTTCTCAGCCTTTAGCAACATGGCCCCCTTTCCTATCATCTTTCATATTACTTTCCTTCATTTACTCTTCATTATAGGCAGTCTGGCCTGCTGGCTATTCCCCTAATGTGACATTCCATTTCCTGTCTCTGTGCTTTTCCACAGATGGTTCTCCTTGTTTTTCTCCATGGTTCACCAAATGTGCTCCTGTCTCTCCTCGGCCTCACAAAATCCCTAGCCTCTTTTAGCGCATAGTTCAGGTGCCACTTGGCTCCGTAAGGTATTTTCCTCATTCTCCTGGTAATTTTTCCCTCTTGAAAACATTTTGTATTTATAGTTACTTACTTGGGAGCAAGGCTCATCCTCCAGGGGAATGTAAGAGAAGGGCCTTGAATGGTTATTTTTGTGACTCTGGTCTAGAGGTTCTTTGTATCAAGTAGGCATTTAATAAATGCTTGTTGAATTGAATGCTTATGGCACGTAGAGCCACCATATGGACAATGACAAACGGAAGAACACACAGCATTTCCCTTAGATTTTGGATTTTGCCTTCTGTATGTATAAATTTAAATGCATATGATATATGATTTTTAAAAAACTGGCTACTAGATAATGAAGAGACAGATCAGGAAGAAATTGATCAAGATTTTATATTCAATCAAACCAGTCAATCAAGAAATCAGTCAAGATCAAGAGAAAAAAAAATCTGTTCATCTTCCTCAATTCCACTGACTTCCCTGTAACACTTTTATTTTTGTCCTTCTGGATTTCTGCAGCTAGATGTTATCACCTTATAAATATAAAACCCCCAGTCTGGCTGGGGTTTATACCAGCTCTCTGACTGGTTTAAACCTTTTTTAGTGGCTCCTAGGATGTAACCTTCATGAGGTGAGAGGAGAATTAATAAAAATGTTGGTAACAATGACTCATATTTATCTATCACTTTAAGATGCAAGTAATATATATTGCCAGTGTGATACCCCCAGCGACTGCTATGAATATGCAGGGTAATTCCCAGGTTTGAATTGTAAGATATAACACTTTCTCCATGGAAGACGAAACCAAAACATTTATTCAAACACCAGAAAGCCAAATCTATCATAGCAACAAAGAAATCCATCATAGTAACCAAGGAGTCTGTACACATTACCAATACAGAGAGCATCAACATTCCCAAGCCTTCCCTCCTTCAGTCCTCCCCACAAACCAGCTCCCTTAAGCAAAATCACTCCCTCTCTCATTCATGCTAGTTCCTCTGCCTACTCTCTCTTTCCCAGCTCTGACTGCTCTGTCTCATTTCCAGCTCCACCCATTTGGCAAGCTCCTCCCACCACAGGCTCGTGTGGCTCAGACTTCCATGTGACTCAGACTCATGTGACAGGCAGGTCACATGGGCCTATTAATGGATGGGAAAGATCTTCAAATCTAAATTTACAATTACATTTGGCTCCAAGATCTTTCTTATCCATTATAGGTCAATGGGGCAATCAATAGGAGTTTTGGGAAAACTGGTGTTAGCAGAACTTTCTGACAGTATAACAGGGATAACCCAAGATAAACATATAAAACGATATCATTCCGCCCTCGAACGAATGGGGCTCAAAATCTTGGGTAAGGGGTGAAGGTCTTGTCCTCCATACCTTCTTCCTCCTGAAATTGGACATAGAGCTGTCCCTGCCCCAAGAAGTCAAGAGGTTAGGTCTTTAGCTGGCATCTGGAGCTTGGTCAATGCCAGGTCCAGGGATGACATCTGGCTTAAGCAATCAGGCATCTGCAGGAAACAAATCTAGCCAACAAATTTAACAGATAAAAATCCAAAAAGAAACAAGGAAACAATCATTCATGCTAGAATACATGAGTCAAGGATACAATCTGATAATCATTTTCTCCTGGATAAACAACAGTTATGATACTATCTTTTCCATGTACTATAATTTCTGCAGCCTTTGGAACATTGTCCGGCTTCCTGTTTTACCCATACTTAAGCTCCCAATTTTATTCTCTCAGTAGAACCAAACCCTTCTGTTCCTCTACTAGTTATTTTGGAAGGAGGGTCCGTCTTCACAAGGGGTATGGTTTCCACAAGGAATTATAATCACTTGAACTATTCTATCATTTTTACAAAACTGTATAGGTTCTTCACCCAAATTTGGGAATGTCACAATAATTTCTGCTTGATAATTAGAATCTATCACTTTAGCCAGTACATGTATTCCTCGAGCTGCTGATCTTAATTTAGGTAATATCTGTCCAAAACGATTCTTAGAATTCTCATACATATTCCAGTAGAAATTTTTCTCATTTCTATTCAACCAAAAGTCCTCTAAACAATGTAAATCATGTCCTGCTAAGCCAGGTATTCCTGGATACAGTGGTGGGACATCTTCCCTCACAGTCCAATACTCAACATTTGAGATCTTATGTGTTTGCTGTTTTCTAATTTGCAGATTTGGGGTCATCATTCTGGCTAGAGGTGTACTTTCTCCTAATGGTCTATTCAAATTATGCAAAGCAGTGAACAAATTATCCTTCCAATGTTGATATGAATTATTAGAACTTAACTTTCTTAAATGTTCTTTCAAGAATTCATTCTTTCAATTCTTTCAGCCCAAATGCTTGTGGATGATACGGAATATGATATATCTACCCTATATTGGTTAACATATAATATCTCTTCATTTTATTACCTTTGAAATGTGACCCATTGTCACTTTGAATGTGCATTGGGGTTCCATAATATAGACTTATGATATCTAGAGTTTTACAGGTGTTTTTCTGAGTTACATTCTTATAAGGACAAGCCAATAGTATACCTGAATAGGTGTCAACACAAGTACATATAAGTTTACATCCTTTATCTTGGGGTAGTGGTCCAGTATAATCTATCTACCAGATCTGGGATGGAACTTTTCCCCTCGCTATTTCTCCAGTTACTACCCTAGGAACAGTTTGTTCCTTTTCCAATTGACATATATAGCATTCTTCAGCTACTTGTTTTAACAGTGAGTGAGAGATACTAATACCTTGATCTTGTGCCCACTGGCATGCAGCCTGGACCCCTAAATGGCCAGCTGTCTGGTGGACCCATTTTGCTAGTACCAGATCATCAGCTGGTGCCAGAGTAGGGACAGTATGTTCAGTAGCGTGTGCGTTGTATTCACATTTTGGTGTGGTGAGGGCCATGTGAGTAACTACATGAAAATTAGTAACCAAGGACATGTCCCACATATCTTCCCATAAGTCTTTGCTCTAAATTTGTTTACCATGAATTTCCCAATTTTGATTTTCCGCATTGGAATCCATGTAGCTAGCCCATTAGCTACCACCCATGAATCAGTGAATATATGACACTGTCGTCCTTGTTCTGCTTCAGTAGCTTGATGTACTGCCATAAATTCAGCATATTGTCTACTTCCATCTATCCCACTACTTTCCAAAGTCCTCTTAGTACATGGGTTATATGCTACTGTTTTCCAATGGTTTTTATGGCCCAAATATTTTGGTGTCTTCTGTTCTTCAGTTAATCCATCATATCCATCATTCCATTTTACCAAGGATTGTACCAACTGTTGCCTTGGTTCAGGGGGTTTCTCATTTCCCTCAGTGTCTATGTTTGCTATAGATTCATGTAGAGCAGAACCTCCACTTTTGCCTGTTTTCGATCTATTTTGAATATACCATCTCCATTTAATTATGCTAACTTCTCGCGCATGTCTGTAACAACAATTTGGCTAGCAGCTGCTGTAGCTGCAACAAGAACTGCCAGCAGATTCTTTGATCTGCTTTTCTAAGGAAAGCAACTTTAAGGGGTTAACAGTCTCACTGTAATTGAACACACATATATCATTTACCTAGTTCAGGGGGAAAAGCCAGCACCCTGAACTTCAGAGCAAATACAAATGGAAATTACAGAGACACAAACAACACAAACCAATCTATCCATACCAATACATAGTTACCAGGGAATCATCAACATCTGGATTTCTTCAAAGCTGGGGGGCTCTAGCAGCTACCCAGAATCTCCACACCAACACTCTAACAGTGAGTGAGAACCCCAGACAAAATGCTAACCTCTGAGTATATATACCCTTTTTGGGGCCTGAGGGATTTACACCCAGTTAGCAAAAGGGTGTGAGTCTGGGGCTTTACATCTAGTTAACAAAAGGGTGTGGGCCTGGGGCTTTGCACCTAGTCAGGCTTAATCAAAGGCACTTGATTACTTTAGCATTCTAACAGTAAAAACGTCCCACCCTAATTACTGTAACAATACCATAGATAACATAGCAGTATCAATACTAAATTTATATGCATCCAAATTTTTAAAAGGTGGAAAAGATAGTAATACTATAATAGTGGGGGACTTTAATCTTCTCTTCTCAGAACTAGTCAAATCTAACCAAAAAATAATAAGAAAGAAGTTAAGAAAGTGAATGGACTTTTAGATAAGCTAGATATGATAGCTATCTGGAGAGAACTGAATGGAAATAGAAAGGGATCCTACAGGTAAAAGAACCACTGAAGTTTTATTGAATAGAAGGTTGACAAGGTCACACTCAGGCTTTAAGAAAATCACTTTGGCAGCTGTATGGAAGATGATTAGGGAGAGGAAACTTGAGGCAGCAAGAACAGTTAGAAAATCATTGCAACAGCCTAGTCAAGAGGGGATGATAGGGCGATGTTCGTATGAGTGGAGAGATGGGAACAGATGTGAGAGATGTTATTTGGGTGTGTGAGGTGAGGGAGGATGGAGTGTTGAAGATGATACTGAGGTCGTGAAAGAGCTCCCCATCACAACCAATCAATACCTGTTCATCCTGAAAATCATTATCCTACCCAAAACAGAAAAGGGAGAAGGATTATGAGCTCTTACTCAGCAGTCACTGCCCTGGGGTCCCTCTAAAGGCATGTGGACACAAGCTGAATAAGGAGAGGTAACAGAGGGAAGGGAGAGAAAGTTGGAAGGGAGGGAGATTTTCTCAATGGCACCTATGCAGCTGTTTTGGGTGCCCAGATATTGTTAAGTTATAACTGTGGCTCAGACAGGAGAAGATTGGGATTTTTTTACCTTTTCCTACATGATTTTACTTTATAGAATCACAACATACTCCACTCCTACTGCCGTCTTTCTTTCGAAGTAACCAATTACTGATAGTCTTAGGCATAGTTTACATTTCCACATATAAAAAGTAAACAATTTGTTCTTATTGAGTCCCTTGTAATTGGTCTTTGACGTTTACCTTATATTGCTCCTGGATCTTATATGTCAAATTTTCTTTTAAATTCTGGCCTTTTTGTGACAAAATGCTGAAAGTCTGTTGATTTATTGAATGTCTGTTGTTTTTTTTTGTTCAGGATTATACTTAACTTTGCTGGGTATGTTATTTTTGGCCACAACCTCAGTTCTTTTACTGTTTCATATATAGTGTTCCAAGACTTGCAGTCTTTTAGTGTAGCCACTGCTAAGTCTTGTGTAATTCTGATTGTGGCTCTGCAGTATTTGAATTGTTTTTTTTTCTTGTTACTTGTGGTATTTTCTCCTTAACCTGGGGTTTTTGGGATTTGGCTATGGTATTCCTGTAGGTTTTTATCCTGGTATCTCTTTCAGGCAATGTTCAGTGAATTTTTTCTATTTCCACTTTCCCCTCTTATTTTCAAACTTCAGGGCAATTTTCTTTAATTATTTCTTGTATTATTGTATCAAGATTCTTTTTTTTTTTTCGATCATAGCTTTCAGGTAGTGCAATTAATCTTATGTTTTCTCTTCTTGATTATTCTCCAGATCAGTTGTTTTTCTTATGAGATGTTTCATGTTCTCTTCTATTTTTTCATTCTTTTTATTTTGTTTTATTATTTCTTGGTCTCTTATAAGGTCATTCACTTCCCCTTGCCCAATTCTAGTTTTCAAAGAGTTGTTTGATTCCTTAAGATTCTATATCTCCATTTCCAGTAGGTTGACTTTCTTTTCATAATCTTGGTTTTCTTGGATTGTTCTTATTTTTAAAAAAAATTCTCCTCAGTCTCTCTTACTTTATCTTAAAGTCTTTTTTGAGTTCTTCTAAGAATTCTTTTTGGACAGGTGATCATTTGACATTAGTTACTCTTTGGGGTAGGAGAGTTTTTTTTTGCTTCAGTATCCTCCTCTGAAAATGAATTCTGGTCTTCTCTATTCCCATAGTAATTCTCTGTGGTTGGGTTCTTTCTTTGCTTACTCATTTTTATTTTGTTTTGTTTTTTATTTTTAGCAGCTTGTTATTATAATCACCTCTAGTCCTGGTGCCTCTGGCCTTGGCTCCTTCTTCTTCTTCTTTTTTTTTTTTTTTTTTGAGCTTTGTCCTGGGCCCAACCTCTGTACTCCTTTCCCCTTCCAAGCCACAGCTAGGTCCCCCCAGCACACTATGCTGGAAGTGCTCTTGCTCCCTGAGCACTCTCCAGTGGCTAGAACTTTCAGTTCTCCCTTCTGGCCTGGAACCAAAACCAAAAACTCTGCTCTCCTATAAGTGCCCGCAGCCAGCAACTTCCTTGCCCCACTGCTTCTGCACTCTGCAGGTGTGCGCTGGATCTTTCTCACCTTCCCCTGCAGTCCGGGACTACATCTCAGCAGCACAGCTGGGCCGGGTGTCCCTTGGACACAGAGGTTCCTTTGGTTTCCCCTGCTCAGATGTCTGACCCCCCCTCCCCTCCCATTGTCTTCGAAGTGAGAATTCCCAGGGCTTGTTGTTTGTTGTTTCAGCAAAGAGAGCCTGGAGGTGTTTGTACTTCACGCAGGCTGCATCTTGGTCCTGGGGTCCTTCTTTGGGTCTTCTCCAGTTGTCCCAGGAGGACCACTGCTCTGCTCCAGCTCTTGTTTATTTTTGCTGTTCTACATTCACCCTGAGGTGCTGTTTTGTCTTGTTTGTGGAGGAGTCTGGAGAGCTTGGAATTTTCTAACCTACTCTGCCAACTTCCCAGAATTCTCTCCTTAACTTTAGCATCAAGTATCATTTTATATTTACCCTTTTAAAATTTTTGTCTCATGTACATAATTATTATTAAGGCAGCTAGGCAGCACAGTGGATAGAATGTGGGCCTGGAGTTAGGAAGACCTGAGTTTAAATCCTGCCCCAGACACTCAATAGATCTGGGATCCTGGGTGAGTCATTTAACCTTTGTTTGCTTCAGTTCCCTCATAGATAAATGTGGATAATAATAGCACCTACCTTCCAAGAGTGCTGGGAAGATCACATGAGATAATATTTGAAAAGTCCTTAGCACATAGTAGGAATACATGCACACACATATGTTAGCTATTATTACAGTAATACATGTGTATAATTTACAAACAAACACTTAGAGCTATGTACTTTTTTACTCATGGGACACACTATCAAAAAACATAGAGACAACTGTTCCACATCATTGTTCATTTGATGTCTCTTTTTTTTTTTTTTCTGCCCATTAGGATCTTTTGTGTATTGAGACCATCTGCCAAGAGCTCCCTCTTCTCCCTTCCTCCTCATTCCATAACATGCAGATGCCTTCTACCACTGTCTTCTCCTTCACCCTGTCTCATGTGAAAAGATGGCCCTCCTCCTTGCCATGACAACCCCCCTGTCTCCTTAAAGATTGCCCCCTCTGTTATCACCACTCTCTCTTATCTTCAGCTTTTCCCTGTCTACTGGCATATTCCCTACTGCCTACAGATATGCCCAACCTCAAAAAACTCTTACTCGCTCTTTCCATCCCCGCTGATATCCTGATATCTCTTCTCCCCTTTGTAGCTAAACTTCTTGAAAAGTCCTTCTACAATAGATGCTTTCATTTTTCATCTCACTTCATCTCCGTTCATTCACTTCTCAACCCATTACCAGTCCAGCTTCTGACCTCATCATCCAACTGAAACTGTTCTCTCCAAAGTTACCCGTGATCTACTTGTCACACTCAGTGGCCTTTCTTCAATCCTCATTCTTCTTTATGTCTCCACCGCCCTCTTCTTGACATTCTCTTCTCCCAAGGTTTTCAGGACAGCATCATCTCCTGGTTCTCCTATGTGTCTGACTGCACCTCAGTCTCCTTGGCTGGATCCTTATCCAGGTTATGTCCACTAATTGAGTGTGTCCCACAGGGTTCTGTATTGGGCCCTCTTTTCTTCTTCCTCTATGTTATTTTACTTCGTGATCCCATTAGCTCCGGTAGATTTAATTATCATCTCTGTGCTGATGATTCTCAAATATACTTATCCTTCCCTAAGCTCTCTGCTGACTTCCAGTCTCACATCTCCAATTGTTTTTCAGACATCTTGAACTGGATGTCCAGTAGACGTCTTAAATTCCCCATGTCCCAAACTGAACTTATTATCTTTCCCCCTGTGTTGGCAATCAAAATGGGCTCTTAGCACTTAGTTCAACCAAGTGCCCTTGAAGAGTTTGGCCTTTATTTCCTCGATTAAATTAGGAGTCCTTGGTGACCTCCTTGCCTCAAGGGAAAGCCTAGTCTACATGGGTTCGAGTGACGTGTTTGTGACATCAGAGGCTTTTAGACCATGTGGGTTTCAGTCTCCTCTTTGTGACGATTTTAGGTCATGTGGGTGAGTCTCATGTGAAAAAGATATAAAACCAGGGGTTGGCTTCCTCTTTTTCGGCGCTCTGACCCACAGCTGTGGTAGTGGGTGACTCCGGACCAGCCCTTGCTATGAGCTCCCGGGCTGTCGATGTTTGTAATTTGTTTGTGTTTGCTCCGAAGTTCAGGCTTTTTCCCCTGAACTAAGTGAATGGTATTTGTACGCCGGATTAAAGTAAGCTTGTTAACCCCTTAATGATGCTTTCCTTAGTAAAGCAGAAGAAAAGAACCTGGGCTTTTGCAGCGTTCTGTGAGCTGGTTGTTGTTGGTTTTACACCCCACCCACAGCAGCGGTTAGCCGGATTGTTGAAACACCCCCTAAACCCCACCCACGTTCAAGGCACTTTGAATGAATGAAATACTGGAGACCCATCACTAAACCTGGAAGAAGCTCCTAATTGTTGTGGTGATGCCTTTTTAACATTCGGTCCCCCTCTCCCAGGTCATGAATTGGGTGGCAGTAACAACCACCCAGATTCTCCTTCCTGGCTAACACTATGTTTGTCTCCCCCTATTATAGGGATTCTTGGGATTTTCTGTGTCCTGGACCTCTTTGGCAGTCCGATGGAGGAAGCCCTTCTCAGAACAGTGTTTTTAAATGAATAAATGAAATCCAGAAGATTATAAAGAAAACTAATCATATGTTATAGCTATCAACATACTAAAAACAGCAACGCTGCCGCCAACAAAACAAATTCACAGACCCCAGGCTGAGAACACCTGCCTTGTCGGAGCGTCGCGGGTGACTTCGGGGTAAGTACAGCTTCATTTTTTTGTCTAGCGCCTGGCGCGTGTTCAGTCGTTTGAGTCACGTCCAACTTTTTGTGACCCCTTAAACAGAATGCGTCTCTGCTCTGTGCCGTGACGTAGTGAACCGGGGATTTCTAGAGCTCCCTCCCGTAAGGTCTTCTTTAGCGCAGAGGGAAACTGGCCCGGCTAGTTTCGGAGACTGTTAGACGCCTTATAGCCTTGGACCGATCTCAACCTTAAGAATCTGACTGTAGAGTTTACTTAGAGGCAGCTAGGTGGCACAGAGCATTGGACCTGGAGTCAGAAAGATCTGAGGGGGCGGCTAGGTGGTGCGATGAATAGCGCTCCAGCCCTGGAGTCGGGAGGCCTTGAGTTCAAATCCGGTCTCAGATACTTAGTAGCTGTGTGACCCTGGACGAGTCACTTAACCGCTGCTTGCCTCAGTTTCCTCATCTGTAAAATGAGGATAATCATAGCAACTACTTCCCCAGGTTGTCGCGAGCATAAGATGAGATAACATTTGTGAACGCTAGCTGTTATTAACTGTTACTTCTCCACTCTCCGCAGGGCGCAGAAGTAACGGGTCACTTTGGCCCCTTCCCTGTATCTTTGCCACACTCCGTCATGAATGGGGGGAGAATAATGAGCGGAAGGCCCTTATGTCCTCTAAAGAAGCTCATCTGCTCCTCTCCCAGTAGAGGACTTTACACTTGTTGAATGACGAATCCAGCCTCCAACGCGAGTCCGGTGAAACGGCCAGGCTCCTCTCGGGGGATGGGTGTCTGCCTAGAATGCTCCGGAGTGGTGGGAGAGTCACTGGGCCAGGAGGTAGGAGACTCCTCTCTAAGGGCTGTGTCTCTGCTTTATCGTCTCTGAAATGGGTGTAATGGTAACCATCCTCTCCCCTCCCCCACCTCGCGGAGGTGTTGTGAAAATACATGCACACGCACATAGATATTCCATAGCTTGTATATGTAGTGTGTGGACTGGGTGTGCTGGGACACGCCGAGGGAGCCGCCTGGCTGGCCGTTCCCCTCAGAGGCCCTGTGCACCCCTATGACGAAAGCATCGCCTTGAGGAAGTATTGGATCGGACCGGCAGTCATGAAGGAAGGAAAAAGCATTTATTAAGTGCCTACTATGTGCCAGGCACTACATGCTTTACCGATATCATTTCATCTGATCCTCACAACAACCCGTGGAGGTTGGTGTCATTATTAATCCTCATTTTACAATTGAGGCAAACAGGTTAAATGACTTGCCCAGGGTTCTACAACTAGTAAGTGACTGAGGTCACATTTGAACTAGGGTCTTCCTGACTCTAGGCACAGCCTTCGATCCACTGTACTTCCTAGTTGCCTAGGAGATCTTAGTTATAGTCCTAGGTCTCTTGCTTTGTCACAATGTGACCTGAGGCCAAATTATTTCACTTTCTGGGCCTCAGTTTCCTGAACTGAATGAAGACGTTAGACTTGATGGCCTCCGAAGTTCTATCACAGTCTGGGATTTCATCCATGTGGATGTCCCTTCCCCAAAGGCAGATCACAACTTCTCTGTAGTAATGGCAGTGAATATTTATATAATACTTTATGGTTTGCAAAGCTGTTTTATTTGCTCGTTTATTGACATTTGCTCATACTAGAGAATCCTCTCTTGAAACTCAGAAAAATAGTTAAGCCACAACCCAGCAGCTGCATGAAAACAATTTTCCCACAACGCAGTGAAATAAGTACAGCAGGAATTATTATCCTAGGATCACAACAAGCACTAATTAAGCTATTAAGGCTATATGCCAGACCCCATCCTAGGTTCTAGGGATACCAAAACAAAGAATGGAACACTCCCTCTTGTCTAGGAGCTCACTCTACCAGGGTAAAAACAAACACACATAGAAGTGCATATGGGATAATTATGAAGAGAATAAATACAAAGAAATGCCAAGTAGTTAAATACAAGGTGATTAGGCAGGGAGGGCGATAGCATGAGGGATGGTTAATGCTGGATGAAAGAGAAAGCAAGTTTGGCCGCATTGAAGTTTGCAGGAGTGGGGAGCAACCTACAATGAGCCTGGAAAGATGGGTTGGGGCCAGGTTGTGAGAGACTTTAAAAACTAAACAAAGGAGTTTATATTTTATCTTCGTAACATCGTATTACAAGAATTAGCTTGTTTTAAGCCTGGGGCAATACAATGGTTCCTAAAGTCCATGTGGATCCTCCCTCTGTAGCTTTAGGGAGTTTATTTCGGACAGAAAGTTATGAGTACAATCGTAATTACTCCAAGACCCCAGTAAGGAAAATTCTTAACATTTAGGCAGAAGTTGACTCTTTGCCCTAATTTACATTTGTATTTACTTCCATTTAACCCCTGGTCTCCTTGTGTTTGAGGCAAGATTCAGGTTGCCAGAAATGCTTAGGTAACAAAGCAGCAGATTGTATTTAAGTGCCTATGGATACCAGGCACCAGGAGGGGAAACTGGAGAAAGAGTAGGCCTCTACCTTACACTGTGGAGGATATGGACAAGAGCCACACCAGAGGAGATGTGGAAGTGTTGTGATTTGCACTGTTGGAGGAAATTACTTACTTGCATCAGTAAGGTCATTCATAAAAAATCATCCATTAAATGCTACCTATCTGCTAAGCTTATGATTCCATTAAGGTATTGAAATACTGGCATTTTTATCGAGGAGGCTGAATGCAGACCAAAGCATACTGTTTTTCATTTCATTTTTTTGTGGTATGGTTTTTTGGGGGGGGGGGTCTAACTAATATGGAAATATGTTTTGTATGTTTGCCCACGTGCAACCTAAATCCAGTTGCTTACCGTCTCAGGGAGTAGGTGGGGAAGAAGGAGGGAGAGAATTTGAAACTCAAAATAAAAAAATAAAAGGAATGTTAAAACTTGTTTTTATATGTAATTGGGAAAAAATAAAATATTCAATAAACAAAAAAAATTTGCATTTTTACTTAAGAATGTAGATGCTGCTGCTGCTTCTGCTGCTGCTGCTGCTACTACTCACTCCTATCCCCCCACCACCTCCCCAAGGCAGCATGGTGTAATCACTATACTGTGGAAAATAAAGGTTGAACTTGGAGTCAGGAAGACCTGGGTTCAAATTAAGTTTTACTAGTTGCACAACCATGTACAAATCATGCAATACCCCTTTGAGACTCAGTTTCCTCAACCGTAAAATAGGAAATTTTAGTGTTGTTGTAAGGCTCACCTGGAATAATGTATGTGAAGCTCTTTGTAAACCTTAAAGCACCTTATAATGCTGCTCATCATTATTGAATTACACCTGGGATGTTTCTGTATTCCCAGATTGGTAGGGCAGGGAGTGAGCACCAAGCTTTAGCCTTGGGGCTGAAGGGGGAGAGTAGAGGTAGCAGGTCTTAGTTATAGTGGCATCCTGACTTCAGGTGCAAGGTGTCACCATGTGAAAATAATAAATCAGAAATAAGAGAGTGAGCGTGGTTCAGTAGAATGAGTGCTGGGGCTGAAGTCAGAGGACCTAGGTTCAAATCCTGCCTCTAATAAGTGCACGTGTCCCTGAGCCTCAGTTTCTTCATGCATGAGGGGGTTGCACTAGATGGCCTCTGAAGGCTCTTCCAGCTTTAGATCTGTGATTCTGTACACATAGGACCTTTTGAATTGTTACACTTACCTGAATTATGGTAGCAATCTACCGACGATGCAGCTAGGTTGGACAGTGGCTAGAGGACTCGACCTGGAGTCCAGTCCAGCCTTAGACACTGTCTGTGTGCCCTGAGCGAGTCGCTGAAGCTTACCCAGGCACAGTTCCCTCATCTGTAAGATGGAGATGGTAACAGCACCTACTTCCCAGGGCAGTTATAAGGATAAAATGACATTTGTAAAGTTCATTGCAAATCCTAGAGTGTTGTGCAAGCGCTGTGATTATCATTCTCTTTGTTAGAATTAGAATGGTCTACAGGACGATGGAGCAGAAATCACAGGCAGCCGGATCTCTGCTCAGAATGAAGAACTGTCTGGAAATAAACTATGCTGCCTGGATGATGACGAGTTTCCCATTCATGGAGGGCTTCAAACAGGAGCCGAATGATCACTCGTTGGCATATTGTTCAACAAAATAGACATAGTAGGTGCATTAAGCATCCTCTATGTGTCAGACACTGTGCTAGGGGCTGGGGGTACAGACACAAAAATGAGATGTTTCCTACCCTCAATGACCTTATGTTCTATTGTTTGGGTAAAGGTTGGACTAAATGACCTATAAGGATCCTTCCAAGTCCAAAATCTATTTCTAGGACTCCATTTATATTATGGAAAGGGGCCAGAGAGCCAGGACATCTGGGATCAAATCATAGTTCTCTCACTATCTGGGTGAACTTTGGTCTTAGTTTCCTTGTCTGAAAAAAGAAGGGCTCAGACTAGATGATCTCGAAGCTTCTGGTTCTAAATCTTATGATGCTATTAATTACGCCCATGTCATCAGGAATGCAGGAGGCTAAATAATCCGCAGAGTTTTCAGAAGAACTCTGTGAGCTTTGTATCTGTTTATGTACTAGCCCATAGAGACATACCCCTTGGCACCTCAAGGAGGCTGGGTTGCATTGAGAGGGGATGAATTGTCTGGCTTGAACTGTTGTGGGGTGTGAGCTGCCTCTTTGTGCTGACTACAATTGTAGTCATCCTTTTTATTTTTTATTTTTTTGATTTGTAAGAGCCTAAGAGAGCTGAACACAGACCAGAGAGCAGCAGAATTGAATGTACCTGGAACACTCTGGGGTGTGTGTGTGTGTGTGTGTGTGTGTGTGTAAGAGGAGTTCCTGGGTAGCATTGTCCTCTGAGAGAGAAAACAAGATTGAAGTGTTTGCAGAGCTGGAGATGAAGAGGTACTAAATAAAAGATGTAGGGGAGCACAGGGTCTGGATTTTGCTCTCTGTTATTACTCTGAGCTGTTTGAACAGGCAGGTCTGATGGGAAGGAAGGTTTCCTGTCCAATAATCACAAGTTGGTTTTGTTTCCAGGAGAGATCAACAGACTGTGCCATAAAACCGGATGCCTACTTGTATCTCTGCAGTAATGCAGGACTTATCAGAAGGTCAAAGGAGCTGTCTCTTTAGCAGGTTTGTTTCTCTTATGAAAGAAGCCCAAGGCTTCAGGACGTTATAAAGATGGGTGTCTCTCTGGGTCTCCAGGGTCAGAACAGGAACTCACTAGAGAGGCAGAAGAATTGCATCGATAGTTTATAGGCTACTGGGAGGGCTTTATGTGTTTTCTGTCCTTTTTGTGGGGTAGAATAAAGGCTGTCCTGAACCCAATATAAGCATTGTTATTTGAGGACTCCTACGGGAGCTGTGGACCCTTTTCCCTGTATGTGGAGACCTAGACACGAGCCACATTTCAATTTGAATTTGGAGATTTTGCCGAGGAAATCCTGGGTGGGAGTGCCATGAGCCAAATAGCTATGATTTTGGAGCTGTTGTCTAAAAGACTACTGCTCCATGTAAGCCCGTACCTTGGGGAACAGGGCCACATTTTACTTAGGGTAAAGGGTAGAAAGATGGTTATAAGATGACTTTGACTAGGGACAGAACATTAAAACTGGCAAGTTCTGAGAGAGTAGCTAGTCGAACCCCCTCATTTTATAGTTGCTGAAGCCCAGAGTGGGGGAAATGACTTTTCTCCCCCATTATGTGACTCAGGATATATCCCTTTCTGACACCCCCCTTTTCCCCACCGTCCACATCTCCCCTTCCCAATACCACCAGGAATAACAATTTAGGTCAACAGACATTCAATAAACTTTCATTCACTTCTCTCACCACTGACATTATACAAAAGTTAGAAGGTTAGTTTGACTTCAGCATTGCAAGTGAAACACTCTGGGAACAGGTTCTGCATATCTAGAGATTTGACTAGAATTGAGCTGAAAAGGGAGGAAGTTGAAGTCTCCTCCGTACTAGAGCCCAGGGAATGCAGGAGTTCAGGCAAACAGAAGTGGGGGATCGTCTCCTTCAGGGCTTCAGAGTGAGTCGGGAGCCCTTTTTCCAAACAGCAAAGAAAGGAAAAATTTTGCCTGAGAAGGAGGCAGGAAATGTAAAGATTGTGGTCTGGGTCTCAGCATTGGAGAAAGTCACATGTCCCCCATTGTAGTCTAGTGTCACCTGAACCCTGTGGGGAATTTCACTCAATGGTAGATCGGTACCTGGGGAGGTGCTGGCCCAGCACTGGTGATAGGAGAAAATCACAGCCCAGACGCCCTCCTCAGTGCTCAGGCCCATCTCCCCTTTCCTTATCATGTCTTCTCTGGCCACACCCACAGTACAACCACCTCCGTCACCCAGCACCACCTCGATTTCCCAGGAATGTTTTCCAGAAGAGAAACCTTGTGTGCCCAGTACAGCAGGTAGCCTATCAAAACGCTGGGGATTCTCGGGCAGGTTTTGCTTCTGTCTGGTGTATCTCACTGACTTTCTGTCCTCGGAGAGGCTCAGGTTCCAGCTAGCAGTCTGGGGATCCAGAGTGATACCTCCTACAGAGAGAGCAACAGAATATTAAAGCTTGATCTTAATCTAGGTCAGTGACTTTCTTGCAGTTCCTGATGGATCCAAGATTATTCTACTATCACAACATCTCTTGGATATACTCCCTTCTCTCCCCCCACGTGGCTACCAGCCTGGTGCAGGGCCTTATCTGGCCTCACGCCTGGACTACTGCAATAGCCTCCTGGTGGGTCTCTTTACCTCAAGTCTCTCCTCACTGCAGGTCATCCTCTGCTCAATTGTCAAATCGATCCTCTTAAAATGCAAGTCTGACCATGTGACCTCCCTGTTCGGTCCATTCCAACAGCTTGCTCCGCCTCAGCACCCGGATCAAATATAAAATCCCATGTTTGGCTTTTGAAGCCCTTCCTAACCGGGTCTGTTCCTGACTTTCCACACGCCTCCACCCCACCCTTTATCTGTGACCCTAGTCTCCTGGCTTGTTCCTCATACAAGACACTCACATCTCCTGACTTGGGCCATTTTCACTGGCCGTCCCTCATATCTGGCACTCTCTTCCTTCTCATCTCTAATTCTTGGCGTCTCTGACTTCCTTTAGTTTCAGCTAATGTCCCACCTTCTACAAGATTTCCCCCAACTTCCTTAGTCTTCGTGCCTTATCCTCTCTATGTAATCTTGTTTGTATGTAGTTGTTTACATGATGTCTCCCCAGGACTTGTGAGCTCCTTGAGAGCAGAGGCTATTTTTGCCTTTTCTTGTATTCCTCTGTACTTTGCACAGTGCCTGGCACATAGAAAGCACTTAACAAAAGCTTCTTGACTTGATGGCAGAGGTGGTGATGCTATCAACAAAGGGCTTTAATAAGCATTCAGTCTTGGAGCTGAACACTCCTTAGAAAAGGGCATGGAAGTAAAGAGACCGAGTTCGAACTCAGCCCTGACTCTTTGCACTGCCAGCCTTGCTGAGGTTCAGTGTCTTCGTCTGTAAGGTGGGTAATCACAGGGTTGTTGGGAGGAAAGCACTTCGTAAACTTCCAAGTTCTATGTAAATGCATTATTATTTTTCTTATCTTACAGATGAGTTCACAGAGGCCCAGAGAGGGCAAGTTGCTTGCTTAAGGTCCCACAGCAAGTTAGTGGCAGCATAGAATTATAGGACTTATAGTTGGAAGAGATGATTGAGATCATCTAGCCCAACGTTCCCTTCCCTTTTTTGTTGTATGGTTTTCAAGGAAACCGAGGCCAAGAACTACGGGGTAAATCAGTCAGTCAATTAATCCAAATGCATTTATTAAGTGTCTACTGTGTATTCAGCACTTGCTCTGAAGTCAGAGGACCTGGGTTCAAATTCTGCCTCTAACATTACCTATGTGACCTGGGGCAAAGCCCTTAGTATCCCAAGGCCTGAGAGGCCTCATCTGTAAAATGAAGAGGTAGACTAGGTGGCCTCTGAAGATTCCCCAATAGCGCTAGATCCGTGATCCTATGGTAAAAGGACTTGCCCAAGATCACGTAGGTTATCAATAGCAGAACCAACACAGACAAAGCCAGATTTTCTGATTCTCAGTCCAGTGTTTTGCTTATTACATTATGCTGGTATCATCAACCGGAAGATAAAGACAAAATTTGGTGGGGGTGGGAGGGATTGGCTGCCATTCAGATAGATAAGAATTGAAAGTAAGTTTGAGGTAACAAGCTTCACCCAATTCTTCCCTTCCACCCCATCACCTCCATAGATCTACCTGTGTTGGTCTCCAGATGAAGCAGCAAGTTTTCTGGGGAAGAGCAGAAATAGAGAGATGAGATTGGATCCAGTCTAGTGCATCAGTCAGGTCCCCCCTCTGTACTGAGGGCCTATTGTGGACAGAGCTCTTTCTGTCCTAGGCACTGTGGGGAAATCAAGAGGGATGAAAAACTCTCGGTTTCATGGAAGAGAAATGGTCCTTCTCTTCAGGAAACTCCTAGTTTGATGAGGGGGAAATCTCAGTGAGCAGGGTTGGGAGGTTAGGAGGTTGTTGAATTAATAGAATGATTGGTATGTAATGGGGTCAATTAGGGAAGGCTTTCTGGAAGAATGGAGTTTTAAACCAGGTTCTCAGGGCAGAGCGGGAAAGGGCTTGGTGCAGAGGAGAGGGTCCTGAGTTCTCCCTTCTCCCAGAGTTGTGCAGGTGGAACCTGGGATAGCTACACTTCCCTCATTCTTTACCTGAGAATTTCCCCATCATCTCTGGAAGAACAAATATTTTTTGGTGGATATCGCGGATCCTTCTCACCAGGCCAGGAGAAATAGGTTCTGGACTGATATATGTCCCCTTCTCATACCTGCAGACACAGTTTTTTTAAGTCTACTGAAAGATCAGGGTGACACAACCCCTGGTTGTTTGCGCTGATTTTTCCTCTTCTTTTTCTTTTCTTTTTTTTTTTTTTTTTTTTGGTCCTGTGTTTAAAAAGAGTATTTGTTATGGGGAATGGCTCTCTGGGATGCTGGGGAAAACCATGATGATTTAAAAACAAAATACATCAATAAAAACTTATTAAAAATAAAATAAAATAGAAAGTGGAAAATGGGAGAGGTCCCATAAGATTGGAGAAGGGAAAATGTCTCAGTTTTCAAAAGAGCAGAGAGAATGGAATCTGCATAGGCTATGAAGCAAGCTTGACTTAAGGCTTCATTTCAGCCAAGATGGGTGTTGAACATCAAAAAAGGAATGGCTGATCGCAAAGAGTTTCCGTGACTTTGCCCAAAACAGGTTAATCTGGGACTAACATCACTTCTTTTTTGACAGGAATATTAATCTTCTAAGTCATGAGAGTGTTGTAGATTTAGTTTACTTAGATTGTATCAAAGCATTTGATAATCACTTATGTTAATCTTGTGGGGGAAAATGTGGCCTAAGTAATTAGATTGCTTTGAAACTGGTTGAATGGCTAGACCCAAAAGTAGTCATTAGTGGTTTGATGTCAACGTAGACTACAAAAGGAAGTAGAAATGTCAATAAAGAAAACAAAGCTGGAAGAGAAGCTGCTCTAAACCAACTATATACATACAGAAGAGTCAGGCAGTGGAGGCAACACGGTTTTGAGGATATTGAGGATATGTCTAAAAGAGAGGAGGATTGCAAAAAGTTTCCAAAAATTTCAGACCTTGTTATTACCAAAAAAGATGAACTAGATTATATTAATAACTACTGACCTGCTTTCTTATTTCTACAAAATTATTATGAGACTATCATACACAGGCATTGTGGGCATCCTTGATGAAGGCATGAGAAACAAACAAGCAGGTTTTTGCAAATGAAATTCATAGGATCATAGTTTTAGAGCTGGAAGGGGCCTTAGAGATCTCATTGAGCCTAACCCTTTCATTTATAGATGAGGGAATTGAATCCCAGAAAGGAGTAGTAACATGCCAGAGGTGACCCAGGTAGTAAGTGGCAGAACTGGGATTTAAATCCAGGCCCTTTGACCCCAAATCTATTACCCTTTCTAGTGTATCATACTGTCTGTCACTCTACAGAAGACTGTACCTTTGCAGTCATATAATTGAAAGGCATAGCAAACACAAGATCCCACCTTGCCTATTGGTAGCTTAGTAATAGATTTTTTTTTAACTTTATTGAGGACAGTGCCACCTTAAAGACTTTCTTCCCCAATAAGCATTTCCCATGCTTGTAATAGGTCACTCTTTGAAAGATGTAACGACAGAGATAACTTTATTCAGAGCCCCTCTGATTACTGATGTCAAGTGAGGCATGAAATGGATAGATATATGCTTGCTAAAGGTTTTTGTCACTGTCATGACATATGCACAATCTAAATCAGAAAGGGCTTCCATATGGATAGTGAGTTTCTTTGGATGTTTCTTATTTGCATGTGATATTTGCTGACATCTCCTAAGTGAGGCATCTCCCACATAAATGCTCAAAAAAGTCCTTTATAACCATCCACACTAAAAGAACCAAGTGGATGAACGATGCCTATTGTGCAGACTGTATGACATAAGATTGGATGAAAAGCCCATCCATTAGTATGTCAGTCTTAGACAGACACTAAACGTGAACAACGAACCCAGAGTTGGATAGGGAGAGAAGGAGAGCAACTTGGATTGCCTATGGGAAATTGCGCAATGATTTTAATGACCTCAAGCTTCTCTCTGTAATAAAGGCATGTCTTTTAAAAAATAACATTATTATCCCAGTGCTGCTCTGAGTCATGGAATACTACAGTCTTTGAAGAATTAAAGTTGAAAGTCACCTCATTAGAAACACTTGGTGGGTGTGAGTGGGCTGCGAATTATTACCAGTTCAGAGTTGTTGGAGGGAAGTGGCATAAAGGCAGTCATCAGAGAGATGCACGACTGGAAAAGAAGGCGGGGCAGTTATATGGTAAGAGTGAGTGTGAACCAATATATCGCTCATACTTGGAGTAGTTTCCATACAATGTCGAGAGAACTAAAGGGAGACTCTTGGATCCCATGGGAGGATTTTATAGCAGGATCAATCAAACTTTTCATCACTAAGCCAGGCACTGTTACAGAAACTGGGGATATAAGCTTAAAAATGAGGCAGTCCTTGCCCTCAGGGAGCAGATATTTTATTAGGAAGATAAAACACATATCAACTAATGGTGGCCAAGAAGGGAGCTTTGGTCTAGGCAGTTATAGGGATGGTGAGTGTAGAACCACAGGGCAAATTGTTAAGCCGTTTCCAAGAGTTGCACAGGATTAGAGGGTATGTATACACCATTAGTGAGAACACCCAGACTGATGAGATCACAGACCCATCACAATATTGGTAAGTCAACGTAGTAGGAGATCTACAGTGGAGTACCCCTGGGGATCTATGGTTGGCCTTATACTGTTGTTATTCCAAGATCGGGGGTAAAATGAGGTGGTCTAAGTGATGTTGTTAGGCCTATCCCAGCTCTGTTGTCATCTACTGTTGGCTGAGAGAATATAGTGCTATTCGATGGCCTAAATCATATTGAAAAGACATCCTTTTCTGTCCTTTGGGTAAGAAAGAATGTGGATGGGGTAGACGTGGTGTGGGGAGGTAGGATGATGGAGGGAGATAACATGGGTGTGGATGAGAATCTATAGAGATAAACATCCCAGCTTACAAAGGCCTGTTTATGAGATTCCTGTACATGTGAACAGCTGACTTATTGTACTGCTAGTCACCACTCCCCAACGCCATCTTCATGAGTGCCTTATATGGGCATGGGTCTTTCTAAACACAGCAGGGAGATCTAGAGGGAGGAAAAGCTAGAACTCCTACCCTATTGTGGAAATGGGGAGCTGGGGAGAAATTGGAGCAACTGGTATGATTCCCAATTAGGTGGAATAAGTCAGGGAAGGCTTCTTAAAGGACACCATGGAAAATCGGGGTGGGTTCCCCACAGATCCCCAGAGACTATATATTGGTTAAGTCCTGTGTACTTTAGGATCCACACTAAAAGAATCGGACCTGTTTCCAATTTAGCTTGTATATAGCTTGTTTATACATAGTTATCTGCATATTGTCTTTCTCCATTAGATTGGAATACAACTAGTTGGCCAATTAGGAAGACAGTGTGTGTGTGTGTGTGTGTGTGTGTGTATCAGTTTGCCACAGGGGTATTTGGCATTATAACTGTGTTTGTCACTGTAGGGTTGTGTGTATTTATAAAAGAGTATGTGAGACAGCATGTAGATGTTGGTGAGCCAGGGCAGGGGTGTATGCGTAGGAGACAACATGTGTGCTCTTGAAGACAGAGACTTTTTTTCACTTTTTTTTTGTATCCCCAGCACTTAGCACAGTACCTGACACCTAATAGGTGCTCGGTAAATGTTTATTGATTGAAAGCAGCCATATTGTACCAGAATGAAGAATGAATTTGTAAGCTTTATTAAGTCTGGAGGTAAACTGTGGTCTCACTATTTACTTCTGAGTGATCTTGGGCAAGTCACATATACTTTCTGTGACTCAGTCTCCTCATTTCACATGTTGTGGGGCTCTGATGAAATAACATATGCTATGCTGTGTGTTATGAATGGTTCATGTTGCTAAAGCGAAAGACATATTCCCTTCATTTACCTCTGAAGTAAAGAAAAGGATGAATTCTGGTGTTCCAGAGTTCCTTTCACTCTACCACAGAAAGCTTTCCTCCATAGAAACAACTATACACGTGGAAGTTAGATCCCTGAGGAAGTCCATAAAAATCTGACTGTAGCTTAAAAAGATTCTTTTTTGAGCAGATTTATGATTTCAATGGCATAGAGAACTCCCGGTGAGGAAATATCCTCTACCAGTGCAGGTCATCATCTGCTCGCAAATTAGTGTCAGTAGCCTGGTATGCTGAAAGATGAATAAATTGGCCAGCGTCATGCAGCCAGTATGTTCCAGAAGCAGTACTTGCTTGAACTGAGGTCTTTCTGACTCATGGCTGGTTCTCCTTCCTTGCTGCCACTCTTTCTTGTGGCTTAATTATTGTACTAGTAATAATATGGTGCAGTGCAGAGATGTCAAACTCTGCCCACACACCTGCCAAACCAGCTTAAAATGCAATTGTTTAACAAAATAAATAAAAATATAATACAATGTAATGCTAATTAGTGGTTTTCTAAATCAATATGTGGCCTGCAGGGATTGATTTTTATTTGAGTTTGACACCATTGGTATTGGACTCGGAGTCAGCAAGACCTGGGTTCAAATTCTGCTTCAGATATTTACTGTGTGACTTTGGGCAAGTCAGTTTACCTCTCTGTGCCTCCATGTCTTCAACTTGAAAATGAAGGAGTTGGATGACCCAATGTCCTTTAATATTCCTTTCATCTCTCAGTCCATTAGCATATGATTTCTTTGGATTGTCCTGGAAACCTAACCACCATAGATAACATTGTTTCTGTGGGGAAATGTGTTTGAATATCAAACATCAGACTTTGGAATACAACTAGTTGGTCAATTAGGAAGACTTTGTGTGTGTATCAGTTTTCCGCAGTGTTTGTCATTGTGGGGGTGTACATGTGTAGAAAAGAAAGTGTGAGACAGCATATGCATGTAAATGGGCTTGAGACTTTATAAGATTATGTCAGTTCAGGGGTATATGTGCGGAAGACAATATGTGTGTTTTGAGACTCTTCTAGATTTGAATTCAGCAGACCTGGGTCCTAGTCTTGGCTCAAACGCTACATACTGCAATGTGAAGAATGTTCGACAGAGTCCCCTACAATTGTACGGCAGTCACATACCTACTTTGAACTTAATTATAAATATTTTTATTTTTATAAATCTCATTTATGAAATGGGGATGACAGTGCTTGTGTTACCTACTTCACAAGGTTGTTTGTGATGAAACCTCTTTTTAAACTTTAAGATACTATATAAATACATTCTATGACGATGAGAATGTCAATTTTTCAGTGTGTCTGTGTGGATGCTAGCATAGATTTGTATTTATGCAAGGCTCGGTGCGAGGTATGTGGGAAGTAGGCCTGAGGAAGCTGAGGAACTTACCTGTTCAGGGTCATTCTGACATCCTAGAAAAAAATAAAATAAGAACATGTACTCAATGTCCTTCCTCCTCAGGCGCTCCCGTCCACCTTAAACACTGTCTGTTCTCTCCTTCCAATGCACCTGCAAATCCTCTTCTTCAGGGAAACATAAAATCATAGAATCTGGGAATTAAAAGGGACCTTAGATATCATATAATCCAACCTCCTCATTTTACAAAAGAGGATACTGAAGTCCAGATTAGGAGAAATTCACTTTTAGGTCACACTGAAAGTGAATGGCAGAGCTAGGACTAAAGCTGGCATTTGGTCTAGTAAAGGGTATGCTGGAGCCAGCTTGGACCAGCACCTGGGAGCCAACTGTTAGATTTTTCAGTGTGAGCATTTACACTTTGGAAATTGGCAACCATTAAAAAATCATAACTTGATTTGTTGTCTTGCTCGTTGTCTAGACTTAAGAAGATGATGGCGAAAGTGTTAATATTGCAGATTAAACTTTAAAGTGTGCCATGCAGACTTTTTTTTCCTGGAGACCATGACCTTTTCGCTATAACATATTGCCTCTTCCTAATTTAATACCACCCTTCCCTTCTTTAATTTATATCCACTTATCCTTTTGTCTTTATTTTATGTTTTCTGTGTTTTATGCATGTTCCTTGAGTGTATGTCATCTATTCATCCATGTAGGAACTCCCTAAAAGCAGGAACAAGTTATTAGGACATTGAATCACATATTTAGAGCTGGAAGGGAGCAGAAATCCAACTCCTTTTTATAGACAAAGAAACTGAGGCACGGAGAAGTTAAATAACTTCCCCCATTTCACACAGCTAATAAGTGTCTGAGGCAGAATTCAAATTCAGATATTCCAGATTCCAAGCCCAGTGCTCTCTATGCATATACATATTGTAAATCTGCCACTAACTCACGGTGTGACCTTCATTTAGTTTTCAATTTTCTTCTCTGTAAAACGAGAGCTCTAGACTGAATGATCTGGGAGGTCCCTTCCATTTCTGATACTCTATGGTTATTTTCTTCCTACAAGCAATTCCTTCTCTAGGATGAGGTACGAGATTTGATATACTTGGGGAAGGCTCTGTGCAAAGTGCTGATAGATGGACCTGATAGATAGATTCTTATGTGGGTGAGAGGAAGGATCTCTTACCTTTAGGAGCTCGCTTGCTGGCTGCTGGCACTTCTCCTCTAACTCCTTTATGTGAGCACCAAGCTGGGCAGTCTCTTCAGAGACTGTGGCAACGTAATGATCTCTCTCCTTCCGGATCTCTTTTTCGAGTTTTCCCAGCTGATCCAGGAGACGGCGCTGTTGCCCCTCAAGTACTTGCTGCAACCGTTCAAATGCCTCTTCCACCTGCTGCTTCTTGGATTCAATCTGAGTCTGCCGTGGAAAGACAGGGAATGGGGGGGAGGCACGTAGTTGGGAAAAGCATTGAGGGGAGTCATAAACCCTCACACCCTATGTCCCAGAAAGGTTCATCTTCGGGAGTGAATGAAAATGATATAAGGTAACCATTTCCAAGGTTGATTCTCCAAAGCACTATCTCACCTGTGACTCCAAGAAGCTGTAGCATGCACAGCAGCCATACCCTGGTAAAACCGTCTCAGCAGATGGGCTAAACCAGGTTGAGGGTCATCGACAGGCTTCAGACCCATTAGTGAGGTAGGGGGGTGTCTGTCCCGAGTATGTGAAGACTTCCCCTGGTGGACTAGGAAGATGAGAACAGTTTGTTCCAGTGGCCATGAAGGCGGCTGAAACAGGCCCTGTGGAGCACTTAGAGCTTGGTCAGACATTGAAGAGGGCAAGGTCATCCACTGCATCGCCAGTCATCTTGACTTTTGTCCTGCCACTGGACTTTGATGACTGTGGGAGAGAGTGAGGCTGAAAACTTTGTGCAACTTTGCCTCACTTAAATCCAATTCACACACGAGTCAAGCTATCACCCACGATGTTGTTGGTCCTCTTTGTAAAAGAAGGGTGAACAACAGCCAAGTGTGTGTACTAGAATAGGAGGGTATACTTAAGTTAGATCCCAGGAAGGACTTACTAATTAATGGTCAGGGATTGGCATCATCTGCTCATCTACTCTAGAAATCTTTAAAGGTTCTTAATAACATCCCTTTGTAATTTTAATGGTCCTTTTGAATTTTCAATGCTTTTATGTGCGTATTCTGTTAATGTCCTTATAAGAGCTGTGTGTGATGTACTAGGATGATTCTCACTATTTCGCAGTTGAGGAAACTGAAGTCAAGTGATTTCCCCAAGATCACAGTTTGTTACAGACACACTGTTACAATGAGAAGGGAGCAAACATTTATTAAGTACCTACCATGGGCCAGGCACTGTCCTGAGTGCTTTACAGATGTGATCTCATTTGATCCTTACACCAACTCTCTGAGGTAAGTCCTGCTATTTCCCATTTCACGGCTGGGAAAATGGAGGCAGGCAGAGGTTAAGCAACTTGCCCCGGTCACACAGCTAGGCCAGATTTCAATTCAAGTCTTCTTGACTCCAGGGCTAGTGTTTTATCCACTGGGTGACTTAAGTGACTCTGCCGTTACAGTGACAGAGTTGGCCAGTTGTCCTTAAACATAGACGACGTAGGTGGCGACCTACATACATATATAAAGATCGCTTAGCAGGATCTCTTGTACCAAAGAATCTTCTCCCAACTCCAGAAACTTTTATACCTGATATTCTGCTGTAAATGGGTTTAGACATGATTTAAGGAATGGAAGAAACTCTCTGTGGAAAGTTCCTCTGACAATGCAGATCAGCAGCTCATCTGCAGCTTACATGGTATCTTAATGACAATAGCGAATACTTACTTAGCATTCACTCTATGCTAAGCACTTAAAAATTATCTCATTTGATCCTCACAACAACCTGGGGGTAGGTGCTGTTTTCTCCATTTTACAGTTGAGGAAACTGAGGCAGACAGGTTAAATGACTTGCCTAGGGTCACACAGCTAGTCTGGGGATGGGTTTGAACTCAGGTCTTCCTGACTCCAGGCCCAGCACTTTATTTGCTGCATCACTTAGCTTCATAGAATACAGAAACGTGCAGAAATGCCTGGAGTGCAGAAGTTATTTGTTCATGGTCATACAGCTAGTATGTATCCGAAGCAGGACTTGAATCTATAACTTGCTGACAGTAAGGTTAGCTTTCTATACACTATACCACACCACCTGTCAAAAGTCCCTTATTAGAATACTAATACTCTAATACAGGGCTGTCCAAAATATGGGCCGCATGCGGCCTGCAGGGCGATTTTATGAGCCTGCCTGTGGGTTTTAATTTTCATGAGCTAAAAAATAAAATAATAATTTTCATAGATTGTGTATTAGACTTTTTAATTCCGTCATTAATAAATAATCTCGCTGATGTTAATTTTCTTTGGTGTTTTTAAGCAGTATTACGGATGGAACATATTGCATGGAATTTTCACTTGATCTGTGGGGTGCATTCCATCCGTAGGATGCAGACTAGTCAGTATGCACCTACCTTAATAGTGCTGTGTTGTCGCTTTGATGTTTTGTGTTTGCTTTCACGATTTGTGCCTTCACCTGTTGTATTGATGACGCGCGTTCCCCCCTTTCTGTTAGCGTATTGTATTTTTTATTCTGGGTGCAGTCCTTGAATAATTATTTTATTTTAATGCGACCCTAAGATGACCTAAGGTTGTACAGCCCTGCTCTAATGTATAGACAGCAGAGAACAGAGGCCCAAATGACTAAAGATGTAGAGCTTGGAAGGGTAGGTATCATTTACGTTTACTCATGGGGGGAAAAGCAGCTCAGAGAGATTGAGTGACCTACCTGTGATCAACAAGTAACAACTATCAAAGCTGGGATTTGGGCCCAGGTGCCTTGATTCCAAATCCGTGGGACTTACAGTAGCTTTCCTGGATATCATCCCAGAGACTTTTCCACTGGACTACTTTTCTACGATGACATTTCCCTGGCTTCTTGCCTCTCACCTAAATCAGTTGGTTTAGTTAGTTTATTGCATTTAAAGTCAGGAGACCTGGGTTTGAATCTCAAACCTGCTACTTATTAGATTTATAACCTTGGACAACTCACTCGCCCCCTCTAGGCCTTGCTTTCCTCATGTATAAAATGAGGAGGTTGGACCAGATGGTCTCTGAATTCCTTCTGAGCTCTAAATCCTGTAACTCTGTCAATCAGGACATCACTTTCCTTTTCTGTAAAATGAGGGTTAGGCCAGATGACCGTAAACATCCCTTCCAGCTCAAATCCTCGATTTTAAGGGGAAAGGGAATTTGTGGGAAAGCCAGGTGACGTTTTTGAGGGTGAAGGCTAGGGCGATGGAAATGATCCGTTTTCAGTCTCCCACCTCCTAGGAGTTGTAATAATGATAACAATAGCTGGCGTTATGTAATGTTTTAAAATTTGTGAGGCACATAGTATGCACCGTATCATTGGAGCTTTACCACATCCCTGTGAGGTAGTTACTAGTTCTCATTTCACAAATGAGGAAAATGAAGTTTGAAGACATTAAGCGGTTTGTCCAGTCATACAGCTAATAAGAGGCAGAGGTGGGATCTGAAGGTCATCCTGGCTTCAGGACCGTACACTACCAGAAAACAGGGTTCCCGAAAGTTTGTGAGGGCAGCCTCCAAGAGGAGCAGCTGGCTGGCGGCGCTTCCTTACCAATAGCACCTGGAGCTTCTGGTCTTCCCGACATTTCGTGCCCTCCATTTCTTCTTTCTCCACTCGAAGGACCTCTAATCTGCTCCGGAGTCGTTCCTGGTGGAAGAAAGCGAGTAGAGGGGTTCGTGGATTCGTGATAACTCTTGTATATCTGAGAGACGGGTGTGGTGGGATAATCTCCTCAAAGCAAATGGTGAAAAGTTTTAGAAGACCAGAGGTCAAGTGTGATGTCTGCTACCTATTACTCTGTGACCTTAGGTAAGATACTTTCTCTGTACTTCAGTCTTCCCATCTGCAAAGTGAGGGGGTTGAGCTAATCTCTAAGATTCCTTCCAACTTTAACTCTGATGAATCTATGAACTCCTCTCCCCCAAATAAGTGTGGCCATTTCAAGCTATTCTCAGAACTGTCCAGGGGCATTATAAAATCGCCAAAGAGCTGGGACCTTGAGATGTTCTCTCAGTCAAACTGGGTGATTTATTCATTTATGTACATAGGCTTCCCCCTTCTCTCCCCCGCCACCCCCGCCCAAATCATTTGGTCCCTTTCCTCCCTTCTCTCCACCCCACCCCCATCTCTCTTTCTCTCTGGGAAATTTCTATTCTGAAGAAAGATCTCTAAATTTTTCCTCCAAGGTACCGGAAGTTAGTAATCATGGTTCTCCTATTTGACTGGGAGTTTCCTGTGAGAGGAAAGTGTCTCCCCCTGTTTTCTTTGCTATATCTTGCCTCTCTAATCTGACTGGGAGCTCTTTCAGACTGGGGAAGGTGTCCCTTTCCTCTGGATTCCTCCCATCACCTGTACTCAGGACAAGACTCTGCTGTGCCTCGGTGACTATGAAAATGAGGGCCTCTGGGGTAGAACTAAGACTCTCAAACCACCCCTACCCAACCAGGGATAATAGAGAGCTTCCTACCCTGTAGGGTTGAGTGGCTTCATCCAGGAGTACCACAGCATGAGCCTGGTGATTGGAACTCTCCCGGCAGAGCACGCAAAGGAACTCCCCATCATTCTCACAGAAGAAGTAAATTTTCTCACCGTGCTCATCACAGTGAGTCTCTCCTATTTGGCCCAGGATCTTAATGTTCTCCGTGGCCCAGCCCCGGGGCTGGAGGACCTCTGGCTGCCTCTTCTCCTTGCAGATTGGACACAGCCTAGAGGGATGGGCACCCATCGGTGAGGGTGGTGTGAGGCAGGATCTGCAGAAGATGTGTCCACAGGGGGAAGTTACTGGGTCCTCAGGGAGGCCAGTACAGATGGGGCAGTGTACCCCCTTATGGACTGTCTGCAGGGAGGGGGTTGAGGGCATCACGTTGTATCCCAGCTTGAGCTCCTCTGGGGCTCTGCAACCTTTTCCACAAACTTTCCCCTCAATTGACCTCTGAGTAAGTCAGTGAAGGAAAGGAATAGGAAGAGGCCTGAGCCTGTCTTTCTTCATCTGTAAAATGAGGGGTTGGTCCAGAGATGATGTTTAAGTTGCCTTCCAGCTCTAAGTCCTATGATCCTACAGATATCTGGAAAGAAAACTAACTCTGTTCTTCCACCCTTCCCTGCACCCCCAGCCTCCAACAGTCAGCTGAGAAAGTTCAAACTCCAGGGAATCAATCTTTTTTACCCAGCATTCCCCAGGTTCCAGAACTGAAAGCCTTTGCCAAATGAGTCAAGCTCTTATTAAGGTTTTATTGTAAGGTCGTCCTGAGGGATGGGGAGGGGAAGGTGATGAGAGATGCAAGAGAGATGTCGTTTATTGGAGTGCCTCACCCTGGCTCCTGTGTGTGTTGGGGGTAGGAGGGGTGCAGCAGGAGAAGAGATCTAAGGGAGGACAGGAAAGGGGAGGAGAGACTTTTTGTTAAATAAACTGTTGAGAGGCCATAAACCTGAGGCAGCAGGGAGTGCCCAGGACTGCAAAGTCCAAGAGATGGTAATTTGCTTCCGGCATTGGGGGAGGGCCTCCCTGTAGCTCTTTACAAATTGGGAAAGTATAGGGAGAGATCTCCAGTTCCGTCCAGTATATTCCTTTCCTCCCTCATCTACTGCCTCCCTTCCTTTACCTCCTATTTTTCCTTTCTCCATACTCTTCCTTGCATTCCATGTCTCTTCCCCCCACCCCTACAGTTTCTGCAGCACTTTATAGAAGGTGGCAAGGTGCAGTGCCAAGAGTGGTAGTGGTCATGGCTTCCATATATATGGTGCTCTAAGATTCAAAATCACAGGGCAGGAGGTCAGAAGATTTGGGTTCCAGTCCTGGCTCTGCCCCATTTACTTGTCTGACCCTCCCTTGGTTTCTTTATCTATAAAATAAGGATAATAATTCTTCTAGTAAGTTATTGGTAGGTATGAAGCTCAAATGAAATAAATGACCCTAGAGGCCACAGAGTCCCAGGTGAGCATGAATTATCATTAGTGAAGTTTCCAAATGGGAGAAATAGGGAGAGAGAGGTGCACCATTGGCAAGGCCCTGGTCCAGGCACCATGGAGCTCTAATTCGTGAGAAACCAATGCTTGATGACTGTTTCACCAAGATTGAGAAGGAAATTGTTGAGAGGCGTCATGGTTGAGGTCGTGGTCCTTAAGCATTTTGGTCTCAGGACTCCTGTACACTTTCAAAAATTGTTGAGGACCCCAAAGGCTTTTGTTTATGTCAGTCGTATCTATGGCTATTTACTGCATTAAAAATTAAAGTTAATAAAATTGTAAAATATGTATTCATTTAAAAATAATAAATTCATTATAGTATGATAATAAACCCATAAATAGTATATTTTAATTAAAAACATTTTCGAATGCAAAAAAAGAAGTGAATAGAGTGGCATTGCTTTATGGATTTTGGTGAATCTCTTTAATGTCTGGCCTAAGGGAAGATAGCTAGATCCTCATATCTGCTTCTGCATTCAGTCCGTTGTGATACATTGTGAGAAAATGATTATTAATAACCAGTGATTTGGGGAGATCCATAGTTCCCCCCTTTTTCTAAAGTCCTGGTTTCAAAAGTTGAGTCTCTTGAAGGACGTTACTGATAATGAGATTGGACTAATTTAAGTCTTGGTCAGACCCCATCCAAGTGGGGAAACCATCATATTCTACTCAGGTTTGGGTGGGGATAAATTCTTTGAATAGGTTACCCAAGACTGGGCGTAACTTAGAAGTAAATGACATAACTGAAGTTTATTTGAATAGGTTCAGCCCCTCATTGTAATATTCATTCTTTCATCAACTGTTAACCAATCAGAGTTGATGGCCACCCTCGAGAACACCCCTCTTCCAAAGGTGATATAAACTGTGAGCCCACCTCCATGATTGTCTTTGGTACAAGAGAGAGACACCAAATGACCCTCCTTTTATTAATAAAAATGCTGGCATTATTAATAAAATTATTAAATTACCCAGAAATTGTGTCTACCCGGAGCCAGGACTGGAACCAAATCTTCTGATTTTTTTAATGAAGAAAGTTCAGACTTGTACACATATGTTGGGAAAAGAAACATTGTTTCAATAGGCAAATAATGTCTTAATATTATTATGAAAATAATTTTGACCTTGAGGATTCCCCTGGGGTCTTGGGGACCCCCAGCGGTTATCAGACTTCACTTTGAGAACCGCTAGAGAGTGGAGAGAGTTCTAGACATGAAGTTAGCATGGCCTCGGTTCACATCCTCTCTCTGACATTTATTAGTTGACTTACCTCAAGCAAATCATATAAACTCTCCAGACTTTGGTTTCCTCAGCTGTAGAATAAGGAGTGTAGAATAGATAGCCCTTGTGGCTGCATCCAGTTGGATAGCGCAGCAGACAGAGCACCAGGCCTGGAGACCAGAAGACCCAAGTTCAAATCCTGTCTCAGACATTCACTGTGGGACCCTGGGCAAGTTACTTAATCTTACTGAGCCCCAGTTTCTTTAACTAAGAAATGAAGATCATAACAGCACATCCCTCCCAGGGTTGTTGTGAGGATCAGATCCACACAGGAGACACTAAATGGATGCTTGTTTCCTTCTCGCTCTGAGTCTGTAATCCTATAGTACAAAGAGGTTCCATTTCAATAGTGCTCTGTAGTGCCAGGCGCTGTGCTAAGTACTTTATGAGTGTTGTATCATTTGAGCCTCAACAACAACTATGGGGATTCATCCCATTTTACAGATGAGGAAACTGAGGCCAACCAAGGTTGTGACTTGCCCAAGGTCACACAGCCAGTAAGCGTGTGAGGACACATTTGAACTCAAGTCTTCCTGGCTTCAGGCTCAGTGCTCCCTATCCGCTGCACCTCTGAGCTACCGTGATGCTGTGTTGGGGATCCAGAGGGATTAATTGGGGAATGTTTATGACCTAATTCAATTCCACGTTGTTTCCCTTGCATTCTGCTTTAATTAAATGCTTCCTGCTCTGACATATTTTGGCGGAGTTACTGCTTGGGGCTTGGGCTTATGGATGTGCTGACCCCAAATGGCACATCAAATATGGAAACTTTGAGGGATCTCAGCATTATGTGGGGAACTGAGGGAGGCCTTTGGTCCATTTAGGGGCTTATTAAGGATTCATTTTTAGAAAATTTGAATAAGGCTGTTTTCAGTCAAGCTAGGGCTACAGTTTAACCACTGTAGAGATTTATTAAAAATTTTTTTTGTCTTTTTTTTTTGTTTAGACTCTAAGTTGAGAACAACATTTGCAGTACAATTCTAAAAGGCCAGATAAGTTACTATTATACTGTTGTGTGTGTCAGTCTTTAAATTTTGTTGCTTATTGCTAAAGTGAAGTTATGAAATTGTCATTATACATAGTACATGTTAGTATTGGACTGAATAGTCACTATGGCTGTTCATTTGTCAGAGAAATGGAGGCTCAGAAGAGGATGTGACCCTCATTGAGGACTGTTGGTTTTATACATTTTCAGCCATTCTCTATGGCTCTCCAGTACTCTTAGGGGGCTGAAGGGTTTCTCATCTCTGCCATTTGGATCAAGCCTTCACCACTTGTATTCTCCCAATTTTAGGAGTCTAGTTCCCTACTTCCCCAGTTCCATTTAACCACTCAACAGTCAGATTGGCTTTTACAAAGGAATATTAACTTCAAAAATATATCAGGAACATACAAACATTCTCCCCTGCCAACACCTCAGAGTACTGGGACTGTTTTTTTACCTTTCTTTGTATCTCCAGCATTTAGCATGGTGCCTGGCATATAGTAGGTACTTAATAAATGTTTATTGATTTACTGACTGACTCAGGGGACACAATCCCCTCTACACCGCTGAGAGTCTCTGAGGAAGGGAGATTAGGTTCACAGTTTAGCTTTGTTCCCATATAGCGTTAGTCCCACCAAGTTCCAAATCTAAAGTCTTGGGCTTGCTTCCCTGCACCCTGGCTTTTCAGGGCTTCCCTGCTAGTTTGGTTGCAATATCTGTTCAGAAATCCTGTGCTTTAAAGTCCCCATAGCTTAAAAACTCCTAGGTCTGTGATTCCATTCCCTGAACCTCAAACTAAAAAGGACAAATGAAACAAGACCCAAACCCAAAGCTCGTTTCTTGAGGCCACAAGGGCCTTGGAGGTGGGGGGAGGGGGAAGGTGGCCTTTCTCTCTATCCAGCTCACTACAGAGAAAGAGAGAGAGAGAGAGAGAGAGAGAGAGAGAGAGAGATTGAGTATGAGACTGTCATAGAACAGTTGTGTTCTTTGTGGACATAGAGTAGTTAGTGGAACAAGGCTACTCCCATTCAAGTGGTAGGCCAACGCATGACGTCTCCTCCCAGGAGGTTCTTGGTGTCTCCATCTTAGGTCACTGGACATGCGCAAAAGCCTCATTGTGGAATATTACTGGTCTGTTCCTTCTAATTCTCTCATCAAGGATAACCTCAAAGCATATGTAAATTACTCTTATAGAAATTTTATATAGGCAAGAAAATTGGTATATAACTCAGCAATTATTGATTCTAATAGAAGAGATAACACATATAGGGGAATGGTAGCCAAGGAAGGGGTTTTTGTCTGGGGAATCACAGGAATGATGGGTGGAGCTGAAGGAAGCCCATTGTCATGTCCTTTCCAGAAAGAGTGGTAGTATTGATTTGTTTGCTGTTTCCAGAAGTCAAAGAGAGAGCTTGAGGAGTGTGGCAGGGCAGATGGCAAGGTAACTCAGGCTGAATGAGATGAATGGATGTGAAACATGTTCTGAGACCAGTTTTAGGCTTTTCAAATTAAAAAACAAAAACCCCAAACAAACCAGACAACCTTGGTTTGAGTCCTGTCTCCAATACTCAGTAACTGTTGGACTTATGGCAGGCCACCTTACTTCTCTGACTGTCAGTTTTCTCGTTTGTAAGGTATGAATGCTAGGTCTTAGATTAAGAGATGAGAGAAACAATAGAGGTCATTTAGTCCAACTGCTTCATATATAAAGATAAACTTTAGAGAAGATAAGCCACTTTTTTCTCCGTAGGTATGTAACTCCTGTTCCAAAGTCCAGTGATGGAGATGAATGCTCCACCCTGCGTGAGGGGTGGGATGGAGTTCATAAGAATCGAGAGTTCAGTTCAAGGCCAGGCCCTCTTTGGGACTCATCAAGCTTCAAGTCACTTTCTGGCTTTGAGCTTCAAGAAAGAAGATGGAAGAGGCCAACCCCCTTTCAGGTTGCTGAAGGAAAATACTCTGGGAAGACATGAAGGAGCTGGTAGTCTCTGTTTTTGCTACAATAGAAACTTCAGAGGGTTTCCCCTTGGGTGAGATCAAGGACCAAGATCTCTCTTGGTTGAGCTGAATTATCTTGCTTCCAATGGGAGTGCTCCTTCACCCTGTATTGTCTATATTTATATTGTTTATACACTCTATATTGTATGTATACCCTCTCTAGTTTCTATTTTAAATAAATAAATCTCTGATTTAGATTAATGTGTTTCTTTGTTATTTGTTACATGTGCTCATTGTAGAACTAAGGGTCAAGCCTTGGATATAGAGCTTGGGGTTCCCTTCCCCCCACACCCCGGCAAAGGACAAAGTTATCAAAAGTTAAGTCAAGTCTGATCATATCCCCTAGATGAATAATGTGAAGGAAACTGTGATTTTCACATTAGTCTATATGATATGTGTAATGAATATACTAATAATTCAGATTTTTCAGAATTGCCTCTTCTGGCTTGCAAGTCAGGAGCTTACAACGTAGCTTGACAGTGCTCTCACAATCACTGCATTCTTATGCCTGTGTACCTTAAGGGAAATGGATCAAAGATTGTAGAACGTGTTCCCATCACAGAGCTCCAGAACACCTGTATTATGGGCTTGTCATGGGAAACCACTTAGGCCCTGAGAAACAATTGTTTTCAATCCACCTTCCCTCCCACCCCTCCCACCCCCACCCCATTTGTGATTTGTGTATATAACCTCTGTCTTCACTTCAGCGAGGTGGAATTCTGATCAGGAGGATTCTTGATTTGCAGATCTGTTCCTCATAATGAATAATTAATTAATTAATTTAAATGGCTGCCTGATTACTCGCACTTTGTCTGTGGTCTGCTGTTTTGTCATTCCCAGGTTAGACTGGCTCACTAAAAATCCTGTCAACATAAATATTTAAAGGAGCAGATGAATATACTTCTAGCCCAGCATCCCTTTTCTCTGAGGAGAGCAGAGTAGTGGCCTCCAGCACTAACCTCCTGTTTCCTGTGCAGGCAGGAATGAGTTTCCCTTGGAGAAAGGTGGAGGTGTCTATTCTGCCTCCCTTTGAACCACACAAGGATAGGTCTCGCTGTAGGCAGGCCCTTCTCTAT
The DNA here is from genome assembly GCF_011100635.1 of Trichosurus vulpecula. Lineage (NCBI taxonomy): Eukaryota > Metazoa > Chordata > Mammalia > Diprotodontia > Phalangeridae > Trichosurus > Trichosurus vulpecula. The sequence goes on along the minus strand of NC_050579.1, from coordinate 266,075,575 downwards.
ATGTGGGACTTATGAAAGATAGTAAATGGTAGAATTAGCATTTGACCTCAGGTACTATGACTCAAAACAACCCTCCAGTCTTATCACATTTTATCCTTATACTTTTATTACCTGCCTTAAAGAGAACTGTTGTGAGGAAAACACTTTGTAAACCTTAATGTGTTGTATAAAAGTCAACCACTAGAAAGACTGTGTTTGAAAAAATGATGATAATGCCAATACAGGTTATATTCTCCCTCAAATCTGGCAGGTAGAAGATCTAAGTGTAGCCTAAAATTCTATTTTTTTTTCAGCAAATACTTCTCTTTTTCTTTCTTTCTCTCTCTTTCTCTTATTTTTTTTCCCCCAAATCTCATTTTAGGGGCATAGCCTATATTTAGGTGTGGTAAATATTGATAACAATACCCTGATAATAACAATATTTATTTACATTTATATGGACTTTATAGCAGGGGTTCTTACTCTAGGGACCATGAATCTGTCTTTTTTAAAAAATTAATACCTATATTAGAATATAATTGGTTTTTTTTCTAATCTTTGTATTTAATTTTATCTTTCCCTAAGCTTGAAAAGGCCAAGGTCCCCTGTTGCATCCTGGGCCATCTCCAATTGTCCTGATCTCATATCTTGCCACTGGATCCAGATGGCTCCAGGGGAGAAAATGAGACTGATGACTTTGCACAGCCCTCGGTCATTTAAATCCAGTTGACTTCCTTGTCATGGCATCACCTCCCTGCTGTCATGGTCCTTTTTGAGCACAAAGGACAAACAGCAACTTCTGTGAGTAGAGAAGGAGCTGCCCACTAGGATCCAGACTCCAGTTGGGTAACTCTTTCTTGCTTTCCTTCTTTCCTCCTTCCTTCCTTCCTTCCTTCCTGCCTTCCTTCCTGTCTTCCTTTCTTTCTCTCTTCCTGTTTTCCTTTCTTTCTGTCTTTTCTCTCTCTCTTCTTTTTTTATTCTCTCTCCACATAGGGTATCTGACCCCCACCTGCAGGTGGTCTGCCCAAAGGGAATGTAAATTTTAATCTCTGAAACTTTTTTTTTCTTATCTTAATTTTTTCTTTAAAAGACCAGCCTTAACCCCAAATCACTCTGGTCCCAGACCAAGCCCTGCTTGGTCACCGTTTGGGCCCTGATTGGCTCAGAATGAATGTAAATAACAGTTGTTTCTGTTTTTGCCAGAAACCCTGAGGGTCTTCCCCTCCCAGATCTATTTTTTTTACATTTTTGAGGCCATTCTTTGCCTCATTTTTATTAAGCTTTCATTATCAAACTGAGACCTGTTAAAGACCTTAGCTTGAAGAGGCCAAGGTCTCCCATTGCATCCTGGGCCATTTCCGGTCATCTTGATCTATATCTGGCTACTGGACCTAGATGGCTCTGGAGGAGAAAGTGGGGCTGGTGACTTTGCACAGCCCTCCCTCACTTAAATACAATTCACTTGCATGTCATGGCATCACCTCCCTCATGTTATGGTCCTCTTCGAGAATGAAGGACAAACAGCAGCAGCAGTAGCAACAGCAATTTAATTTTATCCATATTAGAGCATCATTCCAGGGAAGGGTTCATTGGTCTCACCAAATTGCCCAAAAGGCCCACGATATAAAAAGGTCAAGAACATCTGATTTATACGTATAAATCCATTACCCTATTTGTTCCTCGTATTATTGTTGCAATGCAGGTAATTACAGTGATTTTCACCTCCTTTTTACATATGTGGAAATTGAGGCTCAGCCAGGTTAAACAAATTGCCCATGCTCACTCCACTGATAAACGACCAAGTCTTCCAACCCCAAGACCAAGACCGAGGTTCCAGTAAACATCTTACCCTCTCTCCTCAAGAACAGGTCCTCAAATCATCTCACTCTCCTTTTTCCTGTGCCAAGCACAGTTTGTGCTACTTGGCCCCGTTCCCCACCTTGCTTCCTATCCTAATTTGTTTGATCTCATAGCATTTAAAGGGAAGCCAGAACAAGTATAATCCCTTGAAAACACCAGGGACCAGTTCCCTTATCAGAACTCCTTCACACCTCTCCCAAACAGCTGTCAGTAACCTGAGGCAGTTGATATAACCAATCTCCCTGGAGACATCTGGCCCTCTTGATGGGGGCTGGGGTTGGGAGAGGTCAGGTTTGTCATTACCCCAGTGCGACCCAGTCCTCTAGCCTCTCCTGTTGCTCCACGTCCTGAAGAGGAGACACTATTTTTGCGGTGGATTATCTGGTTGCCTTGCTGAGTTGAACTTGGGCTTAGCCTCTCCAGTCATGGTTGTCCAGACTGACAGAGGGGGTGGGGAGCACCAGATCATGGAGCCCAAAGCAGGGAGCTGTTAAGGTCATCTCTGGAGTCTCTACAAGTCTCTCTTCTACCACTTCCCCTTCTCAATTGTTGACTGGTATGGCATGTCGGCTCGGGTTGGAGAAGGAGACAAAGAACCCTGGAGTCCTGAGGATCCAGACAGGAGGTGGTCAGCTACTATTGTGTATGACCACATGTGTGGTTATATGTGACTGTGTTGAAATTTATGTGTGACTGTGTATAAATGTGTTTGTGCACATCAGTGTTCACATATCAATGTGTACTTGAGTATGTGTTTGTCTGAATGTGTTTTTGACTGTGTGCATATCTGAGTATATGCATATTTGTCCCGTCCTTGCCTCTCCTTGTTCATGTTCCAGCCAGACAAATAGAAAAAGGCGAGACAAAGGACTAGCCCTGAGGACAGCAAGGGGTTATTGAGATCACTATGGCCTCAGCCACTTCCCTGACCACCCTGGAAGAGGAAGTCAATTGCCCCATCTGCCAAGGCATCCTGAGAGAGCCTGTTACCATTGACTGTGGCCACAACTTCTGTAGGGGGTGCCTTACTCGCTACTGTGAAATCTCTGATTCTGAACCTGGTGAGCAACCCATCTGTCCACTCTGCAAGGATCCCTTCCATCCTGGGGCGCTCCGGCCTAATTGGCAGCTGGCCAGTGTCGTGGAAAACATCGAGAGGCTGAAGTCGGCACCTCCTCCAGACCTGGAAGAAGACCTCTGTGAGGAACACGAGGAAAAAATTTACTTCTTCTGTGAGGATGATGAAAAGCAGTTGTGTGTGAAGTGCCGTGAAGCCCTGGAGCACAGGACTCACACTGTGCGTTTCCTAGAGGATGCAGCAGATCCCTACAGGGTAAGAAAGATGGGGGAGGGGTGTTACCATGTCCTAAACTCCCCAGGACCAGATCTCTGGGCTTCAAGTAAATAACCCTGAGACTAACACCTTCTCCTCCTTCCTACCACCTCCCGATCCTTTTGGACGCTATGCTTCCAGAAGAAGAATTGGTAGTGGAGCACAGTGATCGTATGTCAGCGCTTACACGAGGGAGTGTTTGTTAGGTGTGTATTTAAGCACATGTTGATGTATGTATGTATATCCGAGTGCGCAGCTGAGTGCCGAAGAGTAAGTGTATGAGTTTGAGGTTGGCTAAATATATATTTTTGTTGAGTAATATTCATACTACTTAAACTTCAATGGCTACAAAACATTTTTACATTCATTATCGTTATTATGTGCAAGCTGCATAGTATGAGGTGTCCCAAAGGTCTTAGTGAAGACTTGGGATTTCTTGTACGTTGGAAAGAGCATGGGCTCTGAGTCAGAAGACCTGGCTTTGCTACTTACTGTGTGGCCTGGCAAGTAACTTAACCTCTTGGCCTTGCTTCTTCCTCTGTAAAATGAGAGTTGGACAAGATTGTCTCTAAAGTTCCTTTTCCAGTTCTCGGCCTATGATTCGGCGACCTCATTTGATTTTTCTGACTGCTGAGGGTTATTATCCTTATTTTAGGGATGAAGAAGCTAAGAGTCAGACAGATTGGGTGAATCCCACAAATCTACACAGCTAGCATGGCTCAGCTAGGATTCAAACCGAGGTCTTTTGATTCTGAGTTGAGTGCTTTTTCTGTTACATCAGCCCATAGGATCGTAGATTCCTTCACTTTACAGATGACGAAATTGAAGCCCAAGTGACTTGCCAAAAGTCATACACACTGTCAGGGTGGGAGGGATCTCTGTTTCTGGGGACTAGAGAATACCTGCTTTTGAGAGAATGTCTGCTCAGGGAAAGATTGAACTAAGCAATCCCTGGGGTCCTTTCTAATTTTGAGATTCCATCATCCTATATCTCTGACTCTCTTCTAAAGTCAAATGAATTTTCTCCAAATTATCTATTTTAAAAAATACTTTCAATATTTTTCCTGTTCTTGATCATGGATTTTTGAGAGCCAGCTTTCTATTTCCGGGAAAGAGATTTAGAGATTACCTAGGCTAGCCTCTTCATTGTACAGAGGAGGAAATGTATGTATGACTGAGTGACTGGGCAACAACACGTGCTAGGCCCTGGGAATACAAACACAAAAACAAAACAAGTCCTTGTCCCCAAGGAACTTACAATCTAGCTGAGAGAGATAGTTCATATATACATATATTATATATAAAACTATATATAGTTATATATCACATATGTAACTACATATAGTTTTACATCTAGTGTACGTTATATATAACATATAATTGTGTGTGTGTGTGTGTGTGTGTAAAGAGAGAGAGAGTATCATATACAAAATAGATAGAAAATCATTTTGAGTGGAGGGCACCAGGCACTGGGGACATCAGGATAAACCTCATGTGAAAGCAATGCCTGGGGCGGCTAGGTGGCACAGTGAGTAGAGCCACGGCCCTGGAGTCAGGAGGACCTGAGTTCAAATGTGACCTCAGACACTGGACACACTTACTAGCTGTGTGACCTTGGGCAAGTCACTTAACCCCAATTGCCCTGCCAAAAAAACAAACAAACAAAAAAAGAGCATTCCAGGCATGGAGAATAGCCGATGCTAAGAAGAACAGCAAAAAGGCCAGTTTGACTGGACCGCTGTAGGTGCTGAGAGGAGTAAGGTGCCATAAGCCTGGGAAAAGTAGCTTTGGGCTATGCTGTCAAGGGCTTTGGATGTCAGACAGAGGAATTTGTGTTTGGTGCCTGATGTAAATGGAAGCCACTAGGATCTATTAAATATGGGAGTAACATGGTGAGAACTATGGTTTGGGAATGTCACCTGGGCAGCTGTGTTGGACTGAGAGGAGAGAGACTGAAGGCGGGGCTTCCAATTAGGAGTCTAGTGTAATAGTCTAGGTGGGAGGTGGTAAGAACCTGAAGTAGGGTAGTGACCGTGTGTGCATGTGCAGAGAAGGGGACAAACGAGAGATGTTGTGGAGAGGGAAAGGACAAAATCTGGCAACTGATTTTATGCGTGGGGTGAGTGTTAATGGGAACCAGGGATGACATTGAGATGACGAGCTTGGGTGACTGGAAGGATGGCGGTGCCCTTGACAGAAATAGAGAAGTTCAGAAGATGAGTGAGTTTGGGGAAAAGGTAACGAGTTCTGTTTTGGATGTGTTGAGTGTGTGGCCCTTATGGGGCATCCTGTTTGGAATGTCCTATGAGCAGTTAATGAAGTGGGACTGGAGCTCAGGGATGGGGAGTTGGCAGCCTCGAGGCCCTCTAGGTCCTCAAGTGCTGCCCTTTGACTGAATCCAGACTTCACAGATTTGTGCCTAGGGCTAGAAATACAGACTGGGGAGTCATCCTCATAGAGATGATAATTAAACTTGTGTGAGCTGGGTACGAGTCTCATATTTATGGGTGATATTATATCCATGAAAGGAGCTTGAGGGGCAGTAGTCAAACAGGGCGTAGAGTTAGCTAGCATTTACATAGCGCTTCGCGAATGTTGTCTCGGGTCCTCACAACAACCTTGGGAGGTGGGTGCTGTTATCTCCATTTTGCAGATTAGATGACTTGTGCCCAGGGTCACATAACTAGTAAGTGTCCGAGGCAGGATTTGAACCCACGTTCTCCTGACTCCAAGGTCCTTACTGTAGCCACTGCATCACCTGGCTGCCCCTAGGAAGGGAATCAAGGGAGAACAGAGTCTAGTGGGTAGGTCCTGCCTGGGCAAGTGGCTGAAAAAGATCAGCTTCCCCCACCCTCAAAGGAATCCTCTGATGTGCCATCCTAAGGATTCCTTCCCTCTTCTTCTCAGGAACAAATCCATAGATGTCTAGAATCTCTGAAGAACGAGAGAGAGGACATTCAAGGACTCCAGTCCAGGGAAGATCAAAGGATCCGGGTCTTATTGGTAAGTCACTCATGTGCGTCCTCTCCTTCTCTCTGGTGATCTGCTATAGACTCCTCCTCAGTCTGGACAGGGCCTAGGAGATCATTTTATGCCTCTTCTCTACTGCTAGACCATATGCCTGTGAGGCAGAAAGGAGATGCTTTCTCCCATATGAAGCAGAAAGGAGATGCTTTCTCCCAGGCAGAAAGCAGATGGTTTCACCCACATGAGGGAGAAAGAAGATGGTTTCACCCATGTGACGGAGAAAGCAGATGGTTTCTCCCATATGAGGCAGAAAGCAGATGGTTTCACCCACATGAGGGAGAAAGGAGATGGGTTCTCCGATATGAAGCAGAAAGGAGATGGTTTCACCCATATGAGGGAGAGAGGAGATGGTTTCTCTCATATGAGGGAGAGAGGAGATGCTTTCTCCCATATGAGGCAGAAAGCAGATGGTTTCACCCACATGAGGCAGAAAGGAGATGCTTTCTCCCATATGAAGCAGAAAGGAGATGGTTTCACCCACATGAGGGAGAGAGGAGATGGGTTCTCTGGGACTGCTGAGCGTGTCCGGTGCAGGGAAATATCAGTATCACTAAGTTAAGGGAGATGGGATGGTAGAGATGTAGGAAATGGGAGTAAAGGAAGAGCAAGAGGAGGAGGATGGGACCATTCTGAGGCATCTCTGTTCCCTCTCCCGGCTCCCCCAGACTCAGGTGGCCACCAAGAGAGAGAAGGTCACCTCAGAATTTGAGCGCATGTGCCAGTTCCTGGAGAGGCAGCAGTACTTACTTTTGACCCATCTGGAAAAGTTGGATGGGGATATTTTGAAGCAGAAGAATGAGTTCGAGTCCCTTGTCCAGAGTGAGATCCGCCGTTTTAATGCTTTGATATCAGAACTGGAAGAAAAACTGGAGCGCCCAGCCAGAGGACTGCTGAAGGTGAGCAGTGCGGAGTCAGACCCTCTTTTTCCAGCCTAAGCCATTGGGACAGACATTAGGGCACGCTGCAAAGGGCATGATGTCTGGCATTCCAAGGCTACAACACTTACTATGTGACCAAAGGCAAGTCACTTAACCTTGAGCCTCAGTTCCCTCTTCTGTAAGATGGGTGCAGTACTATTTGTTGAGGTCAATGGGAACAGATGACTGAGGGAGCCTATGGAATCCCCTTTTTTGGGAATGTTTAAACAATCAATGAACAAGCATTTCTTACATACCTACCTCACAGTCAATCAATCAATAAACATTTATTAAATGCCTACTATGTGCCGGGCACTGTGCTAAGCGCTTTGTAAAGAAATATAAAAATGTGAGTGATTGTTACCTCTTCTTCCCTGTCCCTCTTGTATTTCCTCTCTCCCTTCTCTCTTGTAGGACAGAGGCAGGACTAACGAGTTCAGGAAGGCAAATTCCAGCTCAGTATGAGGAGGGACTGAGTAATAATTTGTTGTTCAGTTGTGTCCGACTCTTCATAGCCCCATTTGGGATTTTCTTGGCAAAGATCCTGGAGTGGTTTGCCATTTTCTTCTTTAGCTCATTTTACAGATGGGGAAACTGAGGCAAACAGGGTTAAGTGACTTGCCCAGGGTCACACAGGTAGGGAGTGTCTGAGGCCAGATTTGAACTCAGGAAGACGAGTCTTCCTGACGTGAGACCCAGCACTCTATCCGCTGCACCACCTAGCTGCCTGGTAACAGAGGGAAGCCACGACAAAATGGTCTGCCTTGTGAAGTCGTCACTTTATAGATATTCTGAATTTCAGGGCTCGAAAGGACCTCACTCCTTCGTAAATCTGCAGCGAAGATGTTTTGGACCTTCAAGTCCATGCAGCAGCAGCATGGCCAGTACCGTGGAGGTCAATTCCTGGCTCTCCAAGGGCTAGAAAGACCCAGCAAAAATAATAGGTGGAAGCAATGGAGGAAGGAAGTGAGAAGGAGAGAGTTAGTTGTGTGCAGGAGCCAACTGCTAAATTTCCTCCAGGCATTTTATACCTCAAAAATTAACAAGTGCTATAAATTAGGGCTTAATTTTGGACAGCTAGGTGGCACAGTAGATAAGTGCTGGCTGTGGAGTCAGGAGGACCTGAGTTCAAATCCAGCCTCAGATACTTCCTAGCTGTAGGACCCTGGGCAAGTCATTTAACCCTCTTTGCCTCAGTTCTTATCTGTGAAATGAGCTGGAGAAGGAAATGGCAAGCCCACTCCAGTATCTTTGCCTAGAAAACCCCAAAATGGGGTCACAAAGAGTCAGATACAACTAATTGACAAAACAAAAATAAAAGGGCTTTAGTTTGTTGTTTTGTTCACTGTGCAGACTTAATAAAGTGATGGGGAAAATGTTTATAATGCACATTAAACTTAAAAGTGTGTTATGTATGTGTTTTTTTCTTCTTCTGGAGAACTTGTTGTTAAACATTTATGCCCATAAAGAGATTAGGGATAGGAAACCCCACCCCGTCCCCTGTCTTCCTGTCCCAGCCCTTCTCCTGGCCCCTGCCTCAAAGAGAAGAGAACAAAAAAACCAGAAAGAATCACAAATAAGACCACTTTGAAAGTTACATATTTAATTTTTTATATTAATTATATTAAAAAGAAAAGCAAAGTCAACGTAGTAGGGGTTCACATTTGGCATATGATGCTTTCCTTCTGTTCCACATTGCATGTGGAATGTTGTTTTTATTTGTTGTTTAATTTCGGAATAAAAAGAAAAGAAAATGGGGAAAAAGTAGAGGGAGACAGATTTCTACTTCCTAATAATTCGTTGTCCCAAAGTGGAATGGACGGCTTGGTAATGTAGTGAGTTCCCAGGCTCTTGGGAATGGCAAAGCAGAGGCTGGATAATCACCAAACACTAGCCAGGAATGTTGTAGGTGAGATTCATGCTTCAGATAAACCCTGAATTAGAAGGGACTTTTGGAGTCTCTTCCGGTGATGGGATCCTATGACATTGCGTCCCAGGGCTGTTGCCCATGACTGTAGTGCTCAAGGGTTTCTAGGGACCTTCAGGAAAGATGGAAAACATGGGAACTGAATGCTTGGTATTTCTCTTTCTTTTAGGACATCAGGAGCACCCTGATCAGGCAAGTGATTCTCTCTTATTCTTTCCTTCTTCCTTTCTCATACCCAAATACATATACATCACACAATGAATTGTGTACATACGCATATATTATACAGATGTATTAACATGTACTCACAATAAATTTTAATTTGATAATTTATCATCATCATCATCATCTCTTTCACACCTGTGGTTTCACTGTGTAGGGAACTCCCAGTGAGGACTGTCTACCAATGCAACAATTCTGTAACAGAGTTTTGAGAGTTGCATGGAGGCGCTGGGTGGTGAAATGGGCCCAGCCGAACGAAAAGCCAAGCAAAACATTGAGTAAATGCCTACCATGGGCCGAGGAATGGGAAGGTTCCCGTCCTCAGGCTGCTCACAGTCTAACAGATGTGGTAAAGTACCCGCATGATCACTAACATACAAAATAAAATATGAGAACAGCGTGAGAGGGGTGGGGCAGCTAGGCGGTACCGTGGATAGAGTGCGGAAGACTCGGTCTTTGTGAGTTCAAATCTGGCCTCGGGCACTTACTAACCGTGTGACCGGGGCAATTCGCTTAACCCTGTTTGTCTCAGCTTCTTCCTTCATTAAATGGGCTGGAGAAGGAAACGGAGAATCACCCTAGTGTCTTTGCCAAGGAAACCCCAAACGGGGTCACAAAGAGTCAGATACAACTGAAAATGACTGGACAGCAACGAGGGGGTTGTAAGGGAAGGGCTGGATGATGTCCAAGAGAGAATATGCACGCGTTAGACAAGCAAGCTTACACCCATGTACATACAAACAGACGTGTACAAGCACACACACGTACACGCATGCACACACACATGCACACACACACGCACACACGCGAGCACACACATATACACGCACACACGCACGCACACACTCACATTCACACTCGTGCACGCGCACACACACACACACATACACACACACACAGAGCTGAGTGGAGTGGAAAGAGTCCTGGACGTTTGAGTTCCAGCCCCGACACTCACTGTCTGTGTCCCCCCTCTGAGGCCCAGTCACCTCACCCAGAAAATGGGAACAGCAGTACTTGCAGAGTGTTGTTGTGAGGAGAGTGTGCTCTGATTTTAAAGCGCTATTTAAATTTGAGTTATTAGTAATATTATATACCCACATAAGAACAGAATCGGCATACAGGGGATAGAAGTCTGGCCTTGGAGCCAGGAAGACCTGGGTTCGATTTCTGCCTCTGACATATATATTGGCTGTATGTCCCTGGGCAGGTCACTTAACCTCTCTCTGTCTAGACAACTTTTTAAGACTATAAGTGTCAAAAATGGTGTTGACCTGCCTTGGTAGAGGGACTTTATTCACTGGGGAGTGAAATCATATACCTAAGAAACAATAAATCCAATCCCTGTATTTATTGCGTATTTACGTACACACACACACACACACACAACTTTAAAAAGGCCTCAAAGGGAAAATGAGGTTGGCCTCAATCATGGAAGGCCTTTTGGAGAAAGCATCGCCGGGCTGTGGGACTTGGGGCGCCAGAGCTAAAAGAAACTAGTGACCAGCTCAGAGTGCCCAGATAATCTCCAAGCAGGATAATCTCTAGGATTCCACCCATCATTTTTCTGTGTGTGTGTGTGTGTGTGTGTGTGTGTGTGTGTGTGTGTGTGTGTATGTGTGTGTTTCTAGGTGTGAAACCAGGAAGTGCCGGAAACCAGAGGCTGTGTCTCCTGACCTGGGGGAGAGGATCCGGGACTTCCCTCAACAGACCCTTCAGCTGCAGGGGGAGATGAAGATGTTTTTGGGTAAGAAGATGCACATGTGCGCAGATCCCGGGGCGGTTTGAAAGGTTGTCCCAAGTCCCAGATGTTATAGTCCTAAGTGATGTAAAGTTCCTTCTTGACAGACAACACCTGGATTTGCCTCCCGGCCCCACTGCCAATTTGCTACATGGGTTTTGGCCAATTGCTTTACCAATTTGTGTCTGAGTTTCCCCATCTACAGATCTAATGAGACAAGGAGGATACTGTCTGTTCCCTTTCACAGGGATGATACGAAGGAAATGTAAAATAGTTAGCATTTCTGAGGGGGAAAAAGTATGTAAAGTGCTGGAAAAAATGGATTCATATGATTACCAACAATAGCAAAATGACAATGAAAATTATTAACAAAAGTAATGTTCAACAGTAGGAAAAATCAACAGCATTTATAATCAATATTGGTAATTCAGAATCAAGAGTGCTAGGTCTCCAAGAGACCTTAGACAACATCTAGTCCAACTGCCTCATTTTACAGATGGGGCAACTCAAGGTCAGAGAAGGGAAATGGTTTTCCCAGGGTTGCACAGCCAATAAGTAACAGAGCCAAGACTTGGATGTAAGTTTCTGGACTTCTAGTCCAGGGCTGTCTTTGTTATATCCCACTGCCTCCAGTAATGTTAATCTAGCTCTTCTCTGTTTCCTCCTACCTTCCCCTAGTTCCTGACATTGACCCCGGGGGTATTGTGAGCTTCAAATGAGACTAGGAACGCAGAACACTCTGCATACCTTAAAGCTCTGTATAAATGCCAGTGATTATTATCATCAGCCTATAGTGTGTGTGTGTGTGTGTGTGTGTGTGTGTGTGGGTAAATATTTAACAGCAGGCTGGGGGTGGGGAGTGGGGAGGAGGGGGTGGCAGAAATGTGTGCCTATCACTTTAAAATTTAATCTGCATTATTAGTATTTTCTCCATCACTTTCTTAAGTCTCGACAATCAACAAAGTAATAAATCAAGTCCTGATTTGTAGTAATTACTGACTTCTGAGGTGTACATGCTCACCCTGAAAATTTAACAATCGGCTCTCGAAAGCCAGTTGGAGGTTACTCCAGTACACCCTGCATGGGCCCTTGTGATCCTCTTTCTTTGCTTCTCAGCATGTGTTGGGAGAGGGGTTGAACTCTTTCTAAGTTCTCACCTAGATCTGACATAAATCCTATCTGCTTTTTCCCCTGCTTTGCACAGAAAAATTGCTCTTTGAACTGGACTATGAGCCAGGTGAGTGTCTTGGGGCCAAGACAAATGTGGATGCGCGTGTGTTTGCACACGTGTGTCAGGGGCATCCCTGGTTTCCACAAACCACAGAATTGCGCAGGGGCTCTGTATGGGACATCCCTTAAAGAGATGCCAAAAGAAGAAAAGACAGTGTTTGCAATTGCAGACCTCCACTGGTGGGCTGAATGTATGAAACAGGAGATACAGTCGTGGGCTTGGAGTCAGGAAGGCTTGAGTTCAAATGTGGCCTCAGACACTTTCTAGCTGGGTGACATGGGGCAAGTCACTTAACCTCTGCTTGTCTCCGTTTTCTCTTCTATGATACGGGGATAAGAATAGCATCTATCTCCCAGGGTCGTTGTGACAATCAAATGAGATGGTAATTATAAAGCACTTAGTGCAGTGGCGGGCACCTAACAAGCACTATATAAATGTAAGCTATTATTATTAGGTTTGCCCCTTTATTAAATCTCCAGGTACTGTTTGTTGAAGGGCAGCTGGATGTAGTGAATAGAGTGCTGGCCCTGGAGTCAGGAAGACCTGAGTTCAAATCTGGCCTTGGACACTTCCTACCCGTGTGACCTTGGGCAAGTCACTTAGCCCTGTTTGCCTCAGTTTCCTCAGCTGTAAAATGAGCTGGAGAAGGAAATGGCAAACCACTCCAATTACCTTTGCCAAGAGAGCTCTAAATGGGATCACAGAGAGTCTGGCATGACTGAAACCACTGAACAACAACACTGTTTGTTGAATTGAATGGTGAATCCAAGTGGAATGGGTGTGCTTCCCTGGAGGAGAGCTTTAAGGTAGATTTGGAAGATGGGACTGGCCTTCACTGGGCAGGCAGGAGGGTAGAGGGCACAATGGATATGAGAAAAGCTATGTACTAGGACTCAGAGCATATGCGCATCAGGCTCCTAAAAATAAAGTGGATGTGGATCGTGGGATTGCAGAAGATCAGGCCTTGAAATGGGAATGTGCTGGTAAGTGTTTAATAGCTGGCTATCTGGAGGAAAAAATATATTCTTGACACACTTTATCACAATACTTGGAGATTTAATAGTTGATAAACATTTATTAAGTCCCTACTCTGTACCAAGCATTGTGCAAAGGACTGGGGATACAAATACAAAAAAGACAGGCCTTACCCTCAAGGAGTTCACAATCTAATGAGACACATAAAAGAAACCTGAAAAGGGAAGAGGGAAGTACCCAGCATGGGGCACAGTGGAAAAGCCAATGAGTGCAGTGACATGGGAAATGAGGAGATGGCAGTCCTGTTCCCAGAGTGCTAGATTTAGATTCAAAGGACCTGGGTTTGAATCCCCACTCTGCTACTTACTATATGTGTGTCTTGGGCAAATCACTTTGCCATGCTGGGATTCATTTTCTTTTGGAAAATAAGAGGGTTGGGCTAAGACCCATGATGCCTTCTGTCCTAGGTAAAGTGGCCTGTGCAATGTCATCGTGCCAGTTAGTGAGAAAATTAAGATTAGACTTCAGGTCTGTGATTTCCAGATTGAATTTTCTTTCCAAGAGGGGCAGACTGCTTGAATAAAGGAAGAGGCCATCTTGGTTCCATAAGGTGGGTTGGAAGTTAGTAATATATTTAGGGTGATATAAAGGGAAAAGGATTTCTGAAGTTGATACCAAATGCAATTTTAACACCTTCCCCCAAGCAGTAATGACATCGATGTTAATTGTATGCATTCCTCTCTTCCTCCCAGCCCATATCTTCTTAGACCCCCAGACATCTCACCCCAAGCTCCTCCTATCAGAAGATCGCCAGCGGGCCCAGTTTTCCTACAAATGGCAGACCTCGCCAGACAGTCCACAACGTTTTGACCGGGCCATCTTCGTCCTAGCCCAGGCTGGCTTTGTGGGAGGGAGGCACACTTGGGTGGTAGCTGTGGACCTGGCCCATGGGGGCAGCTGCACCGTGGGTGTGGTGAACCAGGATGTCCGACGGAAAGGGGAACTCAGGCTTAGGCCGGAGGAAGGGATATGGGCAGTACGACTGGCGTGGGGTTTTGTTTCAGCCTTGGGCTCCTTCCCTACCAGGCTGTCCCTGGGAGAGAATCCCAGGCAAATCCGTGTCTCCCTTGATTACGAGGTGGGCTGGGTGACATTTAGCAACGCTACCACCCAAGAGCCCATCTATACCTTCACTGCCTCTTTCACTGGGGAGATCTTTCCCTTCTTTGGGCTCTGGGGCAGAGGATCCAGTTTCTCCTTGAGCCCTTGAAGGGGGAGAGACCCTCTTCTGGGTGAGGTAGGGGTGAGAGGGGTCAAGAGTGTGTTACATTTAAGCTTGGTCCTAGTTGCCTGAGAAACTGAGAGAGACTGTGTCCAAGGACACGCGTTAGTGAGAATCAAAAGAATTTGAACCCTTATTCTCTACCTTCCAAATCTACTAGTGACTCCCAGAGAGGCTCAGGTCATAGCCATTCTCCCTCCTAAACCACCCTAGAGAATTTCAAAGAATTCCCCCAAGTCTACGTATGGGTAAAGGGGAGTCAAGAGTTCAGTGGTGCCAGTCTATGTGACCGATGGTCCCAGACCCATTCTACCATTCTGGATGGAGACTCAGTCTAAGAAGAAGAGAAAAGAACCTTGCCGAAGACTGATGGGCTGAGAATATGAAACCAAAGGCTCTCGTCCGTCTTACGCATCTTTTTGTCTCTGTACCAGGATCACAAACACCTGGGGGCATTTGTCTCTCTCTTGCTCTCTCCCACCCCTACTCTACTTACCAATGAACGGAAACAGTGAGAAGAAGGGAAGGAACAAAAGACGACGAAGTGGTAGGATAAGGGCGGTGAAGCCGTTGGTGGGGTCCCAGATGCAGCCAAGGGGGTTTGTGTTTCATGACCAATGGTCTCCAGCCCAACGAATGGCAAATTAATTCAACATTCTCTTCTAACACTGGACAGTAAGGGTTATCCAAGGGGAAGGGAGGAAGGGAGATGGAAAAGTTCAGACTAGAAGATCAGCAGTGGGAATGGTGTCTTTAAGAGATGGGCTTCCCTCTGGGATTCTGGAAAGGGGACTGCAGCTACATGTGTGACGTGCGCGGAGTAATAGTGACTCCCAGAGAGCCGCTTCACTGTTGCTGGGACTTGGTGTATGGCCTAACATTTTACTGCATGGGTAAATAGAATAGAATGGGTGAATAGGAAATAGAATGATACATTAGCTTTGTTTGACTCATTTTGGAATCTTAAATTCTGCAAACAATAAAACATCACCTTGATTGCCAGAGGGACTTGGGTTCTATAGCATAAAGGACTTCCTGTGAGAAGGGATGTAGGGCACTGGAGAAGGGGACTAAGGGAGGTAAGCGTGATCTTCTGTTTGAGTATATCCATCTACAGCGATTTCACTGGGCTCTTTCCTAGAGGTGGATTTAGATGAGATGACTCACCAACAGCAGAATTCACCTTTATTGATAGCAAAGATGGATTCTGATTAACCTTGCCTCTCTGGAGTCCGCAGGTGGCCGGTGCACTCCGTTCCTTCTCTCTGTTTCCAATCAGTTCACAATTACCCAGAGTGATGGTTTATTTGCAATAAATCTTATTGACATTATTTGTTTAACCGCCTTCTTTATTAAAGTGTTCGATCATTTCACAAGCTTTTATGAATCGCTGTCTCTACAGGGCGCCGTGCTAGTCCTTGAGGGAGATGCCGAATTTAGTCAGGGCTTGGTCCTTACCCTCATGGAACTTGCAGTCTAGTAAGGGTGATCATATGTACACAAAGAACCAGAATACAAATGAGAATGTCAACTTATGCACGCTGGAGACGTATGGAGTACTATGTGAGGTTTTGGGAGGACCGGGAAGGAAAGCCTGTTACTGATTGTTGGTATCAAGGAAGGCTTCATGAAAGAGGTAGAAATTTGCGTTGGACCTTAGAAGATCAGTAGAATGGCAACAGTCAGAGTTGGTCCAGAGACGATTCTAGATTAATTAATGTCAGAAAAATCACAGAGATTACGTGGATCGTTTTTGGAGACTGATGCATAGTGCAGTTTTGCTAGAACATGGAATCCATGAGGGGGATAAGCCTAGGAAAACAAGTTGGAATCAATCAGTCATTCAAATAAAAAGCACCTACTACGTATTCTAGTTCTCTGTGTACATGTGATTCTGCGCTAAACATTGGGGATACAAAAAAGGCCAAAAACAGACCCTACCTTCGAGGAGCTCACAGTTTGATGGGAGGAGACAATGAAACTAAGTACACTTAAGATATTCAGAATAGGTTGTGGAGGGCCTTGAAAGCGAGGTGAAGAGTCTGGACCGTATGCAATAGGAAAGGGGAAATCATTGAAGTCTTTGAAGCGGAGGAGTGATGTAATCAAAGTTGTGCAGAAGGAAAATTAATATAGTAATAACAGCTAGCATTTACATGGCTTCTTAGGTTTGTAAACGACTTTACAAATATTCTCATTTTATTCTCTAACAACCCTGAAAGGTAGAAGCTGTTATTATCACCCTTTTACAGATGAAGAAACTGAGCTGACTTGCCCAGTGAATGTCAGAAGTCAGATTCAAACTCAGGTCTCCCTGACTCCAGGTCTGGTGCTCAGTCCATTGAACCAGTCTGGTTTGGGGTGGGAGGCACCTGGTAAAGGCTAGAGATGGAGTGCTCAGTTAAGAGACCGAGTGTTATAGTCTAGGACAGAGGAAACAAGACGAACCAACAAGGTTAGGAAGAGAAAGAGAGAAGAGGACAAGTGTTGAAAAGAGATGGGGAAGATGGAATTGACCTGACCTGGGAACTTACTGGATGAGCACAGCGGTGGAGGTTGGGAGGAGGGCGGAGTCATAGATGACTTGGAGGTATAACGCTATTTTTTCCAGACTAGACCTCAACAAAAAGACTTCAATCCCTCCTCCTCTAACAGGTAGGGAAGAAGTGAGCTGCCAATATGCAAGTAGTGTTCAGGCTGGGGCTTTGACTCCATCTAAGGGAATGCTGTGCGTTCCAAGCATGACTAAAGAGAGGTGAAGTCAGAGGGGGTGAGATAGAGAAATTGGCAGCTTTCCAGTTCTTTGTGAGTCAGTTCTCCCTTGGGGATTTTCTTTGTGTAATGATAATATTAATAATAATAATAATGACTGTGATGGTGCAAGACTATCCAACTGTACCAATGTCTGTAGACCATTAAATATAAAAGAAAAAATGGAAAGCAACTTAGCATTCTAGATGAATTCCCACTGAAGAAGAGAATGAGCCAGTACTAATTTAAAAAATAACTCACATTTATGTAGCACTTTGAGGTTTGTAAAGCACTTTCTTGACAACGCTCTTGTGAAGTAGATAATATATGGCTATATAACCCATATATAATACAGGTATGTAACAAGTATTATTATAAACCATTTCACAGACTAGGAAACAGGAACCTAAAGAGGGTAAAGTGACTTGCTTAGGGTCATGTAGCTAGTAAAGGCTGAAACCAGGACTCAAATCCAGGTCTTCTGTCTCCAAAAATAGTATTTACTCCGTTATGAAAATGTTACCCAGGACAGCAAATATAGCCAAGTTCATAAATAAGGCCAAAACTACATCTATTGGTCAAAGAAAAATTAATTTGAGTTTATATAATTTTGTATCATCTTCTGCCTGTTGATTTTTATTGCTTTCAGTTGGGACATTAAATTATTATTATCATCATTGCTTTGTATGAAGAATAGGGATAAAGGTAGCAGACTTTCAGGCTGGTCCTCTATAGAGACTATACCTTGGAGGAATGACTACTATTTATAGTTCCATCCTTAGCCATGCAGTTTCCTGTTTTATTCAGTTCAATTAGGCGTGATCAAGTCCTGGGAAATGAATTCATGCTAACTACAAAGATGGCCTCTGGTAAGGACAAGAACTACCTGAAGCAAAAGCAACATTCCTATTTTACAAATGTGGAAACTGAGGCCCAGAGAGTTTTAAATGAATTGTCCATGGTTATATAACAAGTTACACTTGGCAGGATTAGAACTCGGGTCTTTCTGATTCCAAATCCACTCCTCCATCTGTTTTGCCATTCTTCCTTAACAGAGAGTTTTAGTCCAAGGCATCCAGAGTCAGAGTCAATAACTATTCATTATGGGCCTATTATGTGCCAGGAACTGTGTTAAGCACTAGGGATACAAAGAAAGGAAAAGGCAATCTCTGCCTTGAAGAAGCCTATAATCTAACGGGAGAAGACAACAACTAAAAAGAAGCTGAAAAGGGGGTGAGGAGGCAATTGGCATGGGCGGCATGATGAAGTCCTGCAGCCAGGGCAAAGGTCTGAAGAGGTGAGAGTTGGAGTTAATTTCTTCTTGCAAGATGATGGGTTTCTGCAGATCATTAAGTCCAGGAGAATAGAGTATCTTTTTTTTTTGTTTTTCTGAATCCTTTTTAATCTGCTTCCTCCAAATTTTGAGTACTCACCAGGCTGTTCCTGGCTCTCCTTCCTATCTTTATGACAAATTCTCATATTCAGTGATCACATCCACCTTAGACTTCCAGCATTTCTACATCGGCAACATCAGGCGCACTACTCAATGTAACCCAAGATTCCTTTAGTTTTTTTTGGCAGACATATCACACAGTTGACTCACATTGAGGTTGCAGGCCAGAACCTTTTTTAGAACAACTGCTGTCTAATCATTCCTCCTCCATGTTGTCCTTGTGAAGCTGATTTTTGTACTCAAGTGTAGGACTTTACATTTATCTCTACTGAATTTCATCTTGCTAGATTCAGCCCAAATGCTCTAGCCTATCAAGATCTTTTTGGATCTTGACTTCCTTGTTAGATTGAGAGCATCAGTTCTCCTCGTTGTCGAAGAAGGATTGAAATAGCCACTAAGTCTAATACATTTCTATTGATTGTGGCAGTGACCAGGCTCAGTTCTGGGGAAGCCTGAACTCTGATGAGAAGAGTTATGCTCCTTTTCTCAAGCTCCTTGGCTTCTTATACTCCCATTCTGGTGCCTAGGAGAAGATTTATTAAAACATTAGATTTCGGGTTGCATCTAGGGTTTCCTCAAAGTAGCTGGTAGAAAAGCACTCAGTGGACAATGCGAATCCTAGAATCCCAGAATTTGAGAGTTCATAGGTCCTCAGTGGCCATCCAATACAACCCATACATGCAAGGAACCCCATTATTACATACACACAACCTCTGCTTGACTGCCTCCCAGGAGAGGGATGCCATTGCATTGCTAGGCAGCCCATTCTACTTTTCTTTGTAAATTCCACCCTTCAGGGTCTTCTCTCTGGGACCACAAAGAACAAGCCTAATCTCTCTTCCACATTTTCCCCTGGGTTTTCTTTTCTCCATTTTGATGACTGAAGGCTGCCTCCTTAACTTCCAGTTTACTGGCTAGATTTCTTTCTCAAAAACCAACCCAGGAGCTCATAGATTGGACAATAGGTCTCTGCCCTCCTAGCACAGAGTGAATGTAAATACCAAATAGTAACTGTTTCTCTTTTGACCAGGAACCCTGAGGGTCTTCCCTTCCCAGTTTGATATTTTCTATTGTCTTCTATTTTTTCATTCTTTTGGTTCTGTTTTATAATTTCTTGATTTCTCATAAAGTCATTAGTTTCCATTTGCTCCATTCTAATTTTTAAGAAATTATTTTCTTCAGTGAGCTTTTGGACCTCCTTTGCCATTTGGCTAATTCTGCTTTTAAAGACATTCTCCTCATTGGCTTTTTGGAGCTCTTTTGGCATTTGGGTTAGTCCATTTTTTAAGGTATTATTTTCTTCAGTATTTTTTTGGTCTCCTTTAGCAAGCTGTTGACTTGTTTTTCATGATTTTCTTGCATCACCCTCATTTCTCTTCCCATTTTTTCCTCTACTTCTCTCACTTGATTTTCCAAATCCTTTTTGAGCTCTTCCGTGGCCTGAGACCAATTCATATTTTTCTTGGAGGCTTTTGATGTAGGCTCTTTAACTTTGTTGACTTCTTCTGGCTGTATGTTTTGATCTTCTTTGTTACCAAAGTAAGATTCTAGAGTCTGAGTTTTTTTCATTGTTTGCTCATTTTCCCAGCTAATTACTTGACTAACTCTGTTAAGGTAGGGCTCTGCTTTCAGTGTGGAGGGTGCATTGTTCCAAGCTTCAGGGGTTTTGTGCAGCTGTTTTCAGAGGTACTTTAAGGTGGTATGATCAAAGGAGAGGTGTTTACTCCTCTCTTGGCCTGTGCTCTGGTCTGTGAATGACCACAAGCACTCTTTTCTGCCTTGGGACTGTGAGGAGGATTCCCTCTCCATCACCGCCACAAGTTTCGCCACACCAGCACTGCTCCTCACCCCAGGAAGGCCACCCAGTACTGCAACCCAGATATAAGCATGGGCAAAGCAAGATAATCCTGCTTCACCAGCCCCAAAGAGATCCTTGCAATCCCCTTCTGAGCAGCAACTCAATCCCCCCCCCACCTGTGGGTTGAGAGTTCTGGAAGCAGCTGCTGCTACTGCTGCTCTGGGGCTGGGACCAGACTGCATTCCTCTTGCAACCAGGTCCAACAGGCCTTTCCTACTGACCTACTAAGTTGTCTTTAGCATTTGTGGGTTGAGAAGTCTGGAAACTGCCATAGTTGCCAGTGATTCAGTCCCCTGAGCGCTGCTATGGGTTTGCTGGCATGTTTTGTGCTGTACTACACTCCTTTCCCAGCCTGCTGCAATAGACCTTTCCTATCAACCTTCCAGCTTGTCTTGGGCTAAAAATTTGTTTCACTCTGTCGTTTTGTGGGTTCTGCTGCTCTAGAATTTGTTTCGAGTCATTTTTAACAGGCATTTGGAAAGGTTTGGGGGAGAGCTCAAGCAAGTCCCTGCTTTTACTCTGCCATCTTGGCTCTGCCCCCATTGTGATACCTTCTTGTAACTCATCTATTTCTTCTTTCTGTCTAATTCTAATGACAAAATCACTTCAGTTTCTCCCTCTATTGATCTTCCCCTGTCTGGCTCCTGTATTTCCTCCCATAATTAGACCTTCTTAATATATAGTATCCCCCTGCCCTCCTTGTCCTATCCTGTTTCTTTTGAATCATGTATACCCATTAGAGCCATAGTCCAGTCATGGGCTTCAGACCACCAAGACTCAGTGATACTCAGTGGGGTTAAATTTGCATCCTTGCATTAGGACCTCTAATTCCTTTTGTTTATTACCTAGATTTGGGTATTTATGTAGAAACAATTGAGGCTGTGTGTTTCGTTATTGATTTTTTTAGATTTTGTGTCTTATAAATTTTGGAGTATTTCAACTCCTTTTGCCTTGTTGCTGGAAGACATACACAGGTTATCTTTTCCTTTCCTCATATTTTTTTAGTTTAAAATTCTTTTGTTTAGATTTGTAAGGCATCTGGAAAACACATTCTTATCAGCCACTGTTTCAGGTAAGGAATCTCTATTTTTAAGCTATAGTTCAGAAATCTAAATCCAACGTTAGGCACCACTTAGCCAGCTATTCACTTCCCAGATTAATTTTTCTCTTCTGAATCCCTTGCCTTCCCTGGATAACAGTGGGAGAAAATAGAGTGTATGCCCCTATGGTCTTCAGTTTCTTGTCCAAGACTTCAAAATTGTTAGCAATATTTCTTATGTTCCTTCTGAAAGTGTCATTGGTGCCCATGTAAATCACCAGAAATGGGTATTTAACATCAAAGTTGATTAAGTCTTGGGTGGTTTCCTGTTATGCCTTGGATACATGCCCTGGGAAGATAGCAGATTTCTTTATTGCTATTCTAAGGTGGATAAATAGCTGCCTCAGTATCTCTGAGCAGGGAATCACCAACCACTACTATTCTTCTTTTCCTCCTTGGATGTTTACTGGATGATCTTAACTTGAGGAGTTCAATGACTATGCTTTCTCTGCCCTTTGGAGGACAAGCAACTTCTTTCTCCTAAGAGCCTCTAGCACCTTCCTCTTCAGGAAGAAACTCAATTCTTTTTAATCTCTAATTATACAAGTGTCTTCCTTTCTTTTCTTATGTGTAAAATGCTCTTCCACTCTTTAACACCTTGACAAGCAAGAATCATCTTCTCTCTTCAACCTTATCTCTCTCTCTCTCTCTCTCTCTGTCTGTCTCTCTCTCTCTCTCTCTCTCTCCCCGTTTTGTTTCTTCTTTCTCGTGGTTCATCCCATTGATTATAATTCTTCTTTACAACTTGATTGTTGTGAAAATATGTTCAATGTGAAGATATATGTAGAACCTATATCGGATTACATGCCATCTTGGGTGGGGAGGGAGGGGGAAAGATTTGGAACTCAAAAACTTGTGGAACTGAATGTTGTAAACTAAAAATAAATTTAAAAGAAAAAAAGAAATATAAGCATTTCATACCATGCAAATCTCTGCAAACTTTGCCCTACTCTTCATAATTGTTGAGTCCTTCAGGCTTGGTGGGTTTTTTTTTTAAAGACTACTTGTGGGTATCTTACAGCTAACCCTAATTACCTCTTTCAGCCAATTATCTTACACACAAAAGACATAGAACTCAAGCAAATTTTGACAGAATCCTTAAGCTAACTAAATGCTTAATGAACTAAATAACTTTAACTAAACAAGCAACAGTAATAACTGCTGAGAAAGTTGAGACTTAAAACCATCAAAACATAAAGCATTTGAAAGGACTGCCAACTAAGCATTGTATGTTTCATTTTGACTCTGTGCTATGCCTCTTGTTTTCTAGCAAGTCAGGCCAGGGATTAGGTTAATCTGTTGACTGACCATCATCTGTCTTCTCCCAGACCACTGGTATAGTTGCTGGAGACTCATTCTGAATTTCAGCCAGATTGAAGACTCAGAATCACTGGACTTTTCAAACTCACATCGTTGTCTCCAAGCCTGGAGGCAAGTCCAGCTCAAATTTGATTTTCACTCCCCCAGGATCAGGAAAAGAAACCCAAAATTAAAGAGGTCATCGAAGGTCTATCCTCAAGCTTGACTAGCTGAACTTCCCTTCTCTAGCTATTATGTAGGAGTAGCTGACCTGCAGCTACAGTGAAGAAGGACCAGAACTTCCTCATCCCCAAGGAAGTTCCATAGTAACATGATGCTCCCTGGAAGGTGGAAAAAAGAGGGAGCCAAAGGTGAAATTACTTCTTCTTTAATGGTCCATTGAGACATTGGCTCTTTCTGCTCAATAGAGGCATTGCTCTGTCATTCCCTAAATGTCCAAATACTGAGTTACACATGACCAGTCAAAAGTAATCAGGGAGTTTGTCACCCCCAAAGTACCCAAGCACTGAGTTGACAAATATGGATGGCCAGAAACTGGCAGGCCAACACTAGGAATTCCCTGTTCCATCCCTGCCTACACGTTGTTCTTGGGATTGCTGACGCAAGCATTTAGAAGAGCAATGTGCAATGAATCACAAAACTGATCACGCCTTTTGACCCAGCAATTCTTTTGCTATGGTTCTATCTCAAAAATCATTAAAAAAGGGAGAAAAGGGACCTATACTTGTAAAAATTAATAGTTGCTTTATTTGTAATAACAAAAAAGGAAACATTTAAGGATTATAAAATTACTGATTAAATTACTATACAGTAATAGAAATGGGATACTTTGATATTATAAAATAAAGATAAATATAAACTATAGAGTGGTATGTGAGTTACTTGAGATAAACAATAATTTTGATAGGATTTCATCTTGTGATAGCATTCATCTTTTATGTCTACTTCTGATAGTAGGGGGCAGCTAGGTGGCTCAGTGGATAGAGTACTGGTCCT
The DNA here is from genome assembly GCF_011100635.1 of Trichosurus vulpecula. NCBI lineage: Eukaryota > Metazoa > Chordata > Mammalia > Diprotodontia > Phalangeridae > Trichosurus > Trichosurus vulpecula. Next base: position 266,051,607 of record NC_050579.1, on the reverse strand, counting down.
GGAGTCAGGAGGGACCTGCATTTAAATCCAACCTCAGACACTCCCTAGCTCTGTGAATTGGGCAAGTCACTTAATCCTGTTTGCCTCAGTTTCCTCATATGTAAAATGAGCTGGAGAAGGAAATGGCAAACTATTCCAGTACCTTTGCCAAGAGAACCCCAAATGTGGCCATGAAGAGTCAGACACCACTGAAACGACTCAACAACAAAAAACCGACAATAGGCTGACTCAGATTATTTAACCTTGATCAGATGAAACTGGGTTGAGCAGGTTTCCCCACATTCTGTTAGTTCTTTGTTAGTTGAATACTGTATTTTTTTTTTTTTTGCCACATACGTACTTCATTGCACTTTTTTGTTATATTTTGAATTTTGTGGCTTTTAAGAATAGGTATTACTCCCAGGAAATGTGCAAAAATTGTAGCTCTTAAAGAGCACACTTTAATGACTGTTAGAGATACTGTAGAAGCTCTTGGTGTGGGAAAGTCATTTCTCCTTATTTAAACATTTATTGAACACATACTCTGTGCAAGACACTCAACTGGGCACTGGGGGATGCAGAGAGGTATAAGAAGTGGTTGCTGCCATAAAGGAATTTATTGTCAATCTAGATGGTTCTTGGAAAATATGCAGTGATATTGGAAAAAATAAAAATATGATCTTTGGTTCTTGGAAAAAATGAAGTGATATTGACTTATATTTTTATATATTGATCATATATAAAATATGTATTTTATATATGATCAATATATAAAATACATATTTTTATATATTGATCATATATAAAAATATGATCTTATTTAGATCAATGTTCTTTTCAGTTCAGATCAGTTTGGGCCCTTAACCACACCATAAAATCTTTCAGCAATACAACTTAATACATTCAATGAAAACAAACTGATTCTATAAAACTCCGTGGGAACTGAAGTTGAACAAAAGAATTTCATGTCTGGGTAGGACTGAAATGGAGACTTTCTAAAAGTGAGATTGTAAGACAAGATGTATAAAACCTCTGTAAGCCTCTATCCAGCCTCAACGAATCTGAGGTTTCTTTTTCTTGTTGTTGTGCATGTCTGATTTATCTACATTGCCAAAGTCTCCTATTATATTCCTGTGGAATGCTTCCATTTGGCTGGAGAAGTTTAGAATTTGGTTCTTGGGCGGTAGGGCACTTCTGTTGAAGTTTACTGACAATATATTTTTTTAAAGCGCCAAAAACCAGAAGAAGAATGCTGAGGGTCTTGGTAAACATATTTTCTGATGGTAATGCAAGATTTTTCAAGAAAAAAATCAATTTCTCTGTGATTCCTGTAAGTGCCATTGCAATCACTATTCCAAAGATGAGCAGACCAAAATAAACATGAAATGGCATAAGAATTGCTCAGAGCAAATGGCAGCAAAGGGAAGCAGAAATACAAAAAAGACCCAGGAGAGGTTGAGTGATATAAAAAATAGCAGCAACCAGAGCAATTCAGCATCACTGGGAGACAAGATCAATTGCATCAAAGCACAAAGGAAAGTGTGGTAGGAAATAAAAAAATGTCAAGAACTGACAAGCTAATGCTGTAAAACAGCGTAATCGATCCCTGGAAAATAAGCAAAGATCTCCAGAGGGACCTGCAAATGGATGAATTTGTTATTAAATCCTCTACAGCGTTTGTTGAAGTTAGAATAAGAATGAGGAGGCCAGCAAAAACCCATAGTAACCCAGTTACTATAAAGAAAAAATACTTGTCATGGGCAAGACAGTGTAGACTGCAGTGCTGAAGATTGCAAAAAAAGGTAATTGCAAAAAATGTATTTTTTCCTTAATAGTAGTATTTTATTCCCCCCCACAATTACAGGTAAAGATAGTTTTAAATATTCATTTTTGTAAAATTTTGAGTTCCAAATTTTTCTCCCTCCCTCCCCAAGAGAGGGAGGTTATACATCTACAATCATGTCAAACATATTTCCACATTAATTATGCTGTGAAAGAAGAATCAGAACAAAAGGGAAAAACCATGAGAAAGAAAAAACAAAAAAGCAACAAAAAAGTGAAAATAGTATGCTTTGATCTGCATTCAGACTCCATAGTTCTTTCTCTGGATGTGGTTAGTGTTTATCATCCATCTTTTGGAATTGTCTTGGATTTTTGTATTGCTGAGAAGAGCTAAATCTATCATAGTTAATCATCGCACAATGTTGCTTTTGCTGTATACAATGTTCTCTTGGTTCTGCTCACTTCACTAAGCATCAGTTCATGTAAGTCTTTCCAGACTTTTCTGAAATCTGCCTGCTCATCATTTCTTATAGCGCAATAGTATGCCATTACATTCACATACCACAGCTTGTTCAGCCATTCCTCAATTGAAGGCCATCCCCTCAATTTCCAATTCTTGGCCACCACAAAAAAATGCTGCTATACATATCTTTGCACATGTTGGTCCTTTTCCCTCTTTTATGATCTCTTTGGGCAGGGGTGGGGAACCTGTGGACTTAAGGCCACATGTGGCCTTCTAGATCCTTAAGTGTTGCCTTTTTGACTGAATCCAAATTTTACAGAACAAATCCTAATATCTCCAAATGGCCCTCCAGAATGGTGGGATCAGTTCACAACTCTACCAACAAAGCATTACTGTTCTAATTTTCTCATATATTTCCAACATTTATCATTTTCCTTTTCTGTCATATTAGCCAATCTGATAGATGTCAGGTGGAATCTCAGCATTGTTTTAATTTGCATTTCTCTAATCAATAGTAATTTAGAGCACAAAAAGGGTAATTTTACTGATGAAACTTTCTTTTTAGTCAAGGCTTTGTCAAAACCATTGTCAGAAGTCTAGGTAAGTCTGTAATATCTGAGCATTTTCATCAAATTGTAAAACAATCTCATCAGAATCTTTGTGGACCTAGAAGTCTTTTTATTTTCAGTGGGCCTAGAAGTCTTATCTCCTATTGAGGGAGTTCAACAACTCTGAAGAATATATTAATATGCTGAGATGTACAATTCTTCCAGAATTATAGAAATTCCCAAGCGGATTAGAATATTGCAGCATGACCTTGACCATGCCATACACCATGAAAGGCTAAGAAAGTTATCTTAGAAGTGGAGATAAACATGCTTCAATGGCTTGGGAACTCATCTGGTTTAAACCTTGTTGAAAGCCAGGGATAGAATCTAGGCTAGACTTAGAAAAATAGACCTCAAAAGTATGCTTAACATCCAATGTGATAAAATGTGGTTTCATAATGAAGAATTAAAGAATATAATTAATAATAATATTATTATTAATATTAATTTAATCAATAATTAAATTAATTAATATTAATAAAATACAGTGACTACTATATGCCAACCACTGTGCTGGGTGCTTTACAAATATTATCTCATTTGATCCTCATAATAACCCTAGGAGGTGGATCATATTATTATCCTCATTTTATAGTTGAGGAAACTGAGGCAAAGGTTAAGTGACTTGCCCAAGGTCGCACAGCTAGTATTTGAGGCTGGATTCGAACTTTGGGCCAGCACACTATCCTCTGGGCCACCTAAAATATGTGTCAAAATCTAATGAATTAGTGCCAAATCATGGAAAGCAAGTGATTTTTGGCCAAAAGAAGACATGCTGCACATTAAAATATTTTCAGATATAAAAATTCTAAGTTTTATTGTATGTCAATACATTTAGTTACTTTAATTTTTATCAGTTAACTTGCACATCACTGTGCAAGAAAATATGGGAGAATGTACATGACCTCATCGAGACTGACAGCAAAACCAGATCTGTATACATATTGCCTACAACTATCTAGAAAGAGAATAAAAAATAGGGCCAAAAGTGACAGACTTTTAAGTGGGCCTATGATTTTAGTAATACAGACCCATGAAGTTTCTTGAACCTTGGTTAGCCAATCCCTATTTTATAGAATATTAAAACTTAGAAAGACCTAATAATAGGTCCCTTATTTTATAGGTGTGGAAAACCAAAGTACAGAAAGGGGAAATGCCCAGGGCTACACAGGAAGGGGACACCAAACAAAAATATGGAGAGCATTTATTTAAGTAGTCAGGGTAGTTTGATTATAGGACCCTTGAGAAACTGAGTCCCCCCCAAACATTTAACGAAATTATGGAGTGTAAGAGCACTTAATGGGAACAACGAAATGTAAGGTCACACCCCTTTCAGACTTTGATGGGGCAGTGTAAATGGAGTACAAAGAAGTATTTTTATATTTATTCCTTTTTGAGGCATGAAGTTCTTCAACCAATCTTCTGGAATTCTTGTGTGGCTAGAAAGGATCAGCCAAACCTCTTCTGGCCTTACAAGGTTAGAGCAGACTTAGAAGGAAGTCATCCCTGGCAGGTGAGAAGAGAGCCAGTTCCAAAGGAAGGACCCAGCTCTTGAGCTCTCCCAGAGTGCACTGACGTGGGAGCTTCCCTCACACCCACCAGCAATGACATCTTGCGGTGAAGCCACTCAGCCAGTAAGAGATAGCACACCCAGCAGAGGTCAAATCAAGAGAAAATTAGTCCTGGAAGTTCAGAGCTCAAGCTTTGGAGAGGGGCAGACCTACGGAGCCTCAGTTGAACAACCTGCTGAGTAGTGACCCATGCCTAAGGAGAGAAATATGAGGATACCACAAGAAGAAAAAAAAGACATCAGAGCCCCATAGTGCCACGGGTGGGAGCTGCCTTAGTCAAGTATGTTTCCTACACACGTAATTATCTATTTGTGAATTTTATGTCTGTGTCCAGTCTTCCCACTGACGCTATGTATATCTGAGGGAGAGCGTGCCTCAGATTTCTGGAGATATTGTGTAGCCGTGCCATTTCTGTAATTTGTTTGCTATTTGTGACTGCTAGCTGACTATTAAAGATAAATGCATCAGTGGGTGTTCATGAGCTATAGTCTTAGGAATGTGGGCCCTGGAACACCTTGAGTCTTGGGTAGTCATCCTCCTATTTCATTATAGATTGTTAGAATTTTTAAAACCTGATAGGTTCCAATCACCTTTTGCAAGTGAGAAACTGAAGCCTGGGAAGGAGAAATACTTAAGTGCCCAAGGTCACGCAGGAAGTTAGTGACATAGCTGAAACTTAAAACTCCTTGGTTCCCAACCCAGTTCATTTTCCACTATGTTGTGCCATCTCATATCGAGATTCCCTTGTCACGTCTTCAAAGTTCTATAAAGTTCAACCTATCTAGTCTTATACCTTGCTTCATCTGTATCCTTCTTTCTACCACCATGGTGCCTAGCACAGTGCTGGGCAAGTTATGGAGCAGCGGTTTGGTTCTTAAAGTATAGTCCACAGACTCCTGGGGGTATTTGAGACTTTTTCAGGACGTCTGCAAGGTAAAAACCGTTTTCATGGTGTAGAGAGAAGGCCCTATGTATTATGAGAGCCTATCGCTCCACATGTAGCATAGTGTGTGTGTGTGTGTGTGTGTGTGTGTGTGTGTGCATGTGTGTGTGTGTGTTTGTCTCAAAGGAAGGCAGAGCCCTAGATTTCACCCACAGAGAAACTCCCCAAAGTTTCTAGGGCAGCTAATTGGGGAATAGGGACAGAATGGAGACATCTAGCTCCTTTCATATCTTCTTAGAGTCTTCTTTCCTTCAGCAACCTTAAGTGGGCTTGGCCTCTTCCACCTTCCCCCTCAATGATGGGAGTCAAAAGTGCTTGAAGCAACTTGAGCCTTGAAGAGTCCTCAAAGAAGACCGAAGAAGGTTGGAGCTCTCTGGCTCTCACTTAACTCCACCCTACCCCACAAGGGAGGTCATTCATCTCCACCAATAAGGAGAGCTTTGGGATGAGGGTTCCAATAATAATACTCAAGAAATATTTGGCTGTTAGAATACCACCTTCTTTTCCCAACTACTTATTTGTATGAAGCCTAATTTTCTTCATATACTTCAACCAAAAAATTATGTCACAAGAGACTGAATGCAGAATCAGATATGGGAATTCACCTATATTCTATTAAGATATACATTAAAGAGATTTGCAAAAATATGTGAAATGTTGCCACTCTTTTCACTTTTTAAAAAAAATAGTTATTTGTGTCAATATGTAACAATTGTCTAAACATTAATTAGTACATATTTAAAATGTATGTTTTAATTTCTAATATGGTAAATATTGATAGATATAACATATATAGACAAAATTTTGTTTATATGGGTCCTCTTTGGGGTCCATAATAATTTTTAAGAGTACAAAGGGGTAAAAAGCTTAAGTCAAAAAGTTTAAGAACTGCTCTTGTAGAGGGTTCAGTAGGTATTTGTTGATTTAACAAATGAATCAACTGATAAGCATTTATTAAATGCCTACTATGTACCAGCACTGGGTTAGGTGCTAGGGATACATAGAAAAAGATAACAAAATAGTCCTTGCATTCAAGAAGCTTACATTCTATCTGAGAAGATATTTTATACATAAATAAGTAATTCTGCTTGGCAGTATTGCTGTTCTGTCTTTTCCTCTTTACTCCAACTTTAAGTATTCTACATTAGTCACTCATTTCTTCTTATCCAGATTATTCTAAGAACTTCCTCTTAGGTCTTTCTTTCTTTAGTCTCTGCCCTTGCTTATACATTTTTTACGTGATTCACTGCTCAAATATTCTTCTGATAGCATTGTTTATTTCATTCCGGTCTTGATGCTAGAATTCAAGGCCTTCTATAATCTGGTCAGCCTTTCTAGTCTTATTTCATACTACATTGCATATTCTATGTTCTGGCTAAATCGCATCATTCTCTTTTATATCCCTCCATACCCTGTCTGCTGTCTTCTCTATGCCTTTGCTTATATCGATCTCTTTGCCTAGAATGCAACCCCACACTCCCCAAATCTCTATCCATTGAATTCCTTCCCTTCTAACAAGGCCTAACTCAGTCGCCGTATCCTCTGTCATTTACCTTTTTATTTAAAAGCGCTTTCTTTCTCCTCAGCTTTTTATTGTGCTTTGCCAGGATGTATAATGTCTTCTTCCACCCTCCCTCAATTATATTGGCAGCTCTTTGAGAGCAGGATCAGTGTCTTTGTATTTTCATTGCTCAGCCCAGCACCTCCCACAAAGTATAAAGTTCATACTTTTTTGTTGAATTGAAATGAATTAACAAGCATACCTTATATTTGCATAGTAATTTACAGAGCTTTACACATATATCTTCTCATCGAATCTTCACAATTCTATGAGCTAAATAAGGTAAAAATCTCCATTCATAAATGAGAAAGCTGAATCTCATAGAGAATAAAACCCCAGAGAAATTTCAAAAACATGTATAAGGTGCAGTACAGGTATCAGGTATAGGACAATGGTTTATTTCCTCTACCACCGAAGCTAACTGAAATGCAAAGAACTCACAGGCACACATAAACAAATACAAAAATACCGAACAACCTGAGACATAACAAATAGTCCATTGTATTCATATACTACTCCTGAAAAGGAAAGACCTTTGTGGGATTGCTGAACAGATATTTCACATTAATCACAAGCCTGCACTGTCCTAGAAACTTATAACAATTTTTATGGAGGGTTGTCAAGGTTCAGATTTCTGGCCAGGTCAGGCATGATTTTTGATAGTCCTTCAGGTGCAGGATCATCCTGGAAATGATACTCTTCCCTGAACAATGAACTGGTAGAGACTCTCTGATTATCTGATGCATGAATCAACAGCTCGTAATTCACAAGGTAACCATCAAGGCTGGAAATGTCTCCCTTTGGGGGTCACTAGTCGCTGTCACGTATTTATGGGGAAAGATGCCAAGGCCAATTCAAGCAGAGAAGAGAAATCCCTTTCTCCCTTTCTGGAAGGCAGAGAAAGAGCTAGAAAAGAGTTTCTTAAGGATGAATTGGAGCAATTTTTCCTTGCATCCTTCACAGGTCACAAACAGAGAGGGGCTCTTCCCACATATATCTATGCCCCGAGTCAATCCTCAGGAGCAATTTCCAGCCACTGAGAACCAATAAGGAATTTACCATGTCTTTCCAGAAAGGTGCCAAGTATGCATGTTGTGAGAGATGGTAGAGGGCGGGGTGCTTCTGTCTAACTAAAAAGGCTCTGTAGTCATAATTTTATTTGGTAGGACCAGGGGGAGATCAACTAAATCAATCAAGGGTTTCCATGATCATCCCTGCTATAACTAAGGCCCCCAACCACAAATTCAGTGCTCCTTTCTCTACATTAAATGCCACTAATGTCTGCTGCGTATGTCATTAAGCAGCCAGGACCTCCCCATTTTCAGGCTGGTGGGTGGTAGGGCGGGTAACTGGTAATCTGGTAACTACTAACTGGTAGTCACTATTTTCTCAGTAGCAGGAGAGATAGTTAAGATCACCCTGAAGATTTGTGCAATCTTGGTCTCTGTAAGTGGGAGCCACAGGGTAAGGAGAAAGGAGTCTAAGGAGGAACTTATTGCCATAGGCCAAATGTAAGTGGGTCAGGAATCAGGGAGGGAAGTAGGGGCAGGCCCAGGAGCTAGTGCCAAGGAAGAATCAGTCCAGTCTGGAAGTTGGTTGGAGGGGGAGGGTGGAGGAGAGAGAGGAGAGCCACACAATTCTGAGGTAGGGGTGTTCACAGACAGGCAGGGTGCTTGCACTGAGGATGTCTGCTGAAGCAGCTTTCCTACTTTCTGCTCTAACACAGAAGAGTTAGTCTTTGGGTATCGTAGTTTTTCCGGAATACTCCTAGAAAGAGAGAAAATTCTTGGGTTTTTTTTTGGTGTATTTATGTGTTACTTTATACAATTTATAGATGGCTGCCCCACATTTTGGGGCAGTTAGGTGGCATAGTGGATAAAATGTTGAGCCTGGAGTCAGGAAGACCTGAATTCAAAACTGACCTCAGACACTGGCTGTATGACCCTGAGCAAGTCACTTAACCCTCAGTTTCTTCATTTGTAAAGTAAGCTGGAGAAGGAAATGGCAAAACATTACAGTATCTTTACCAAGAAAACCCCAAATAGGGTCACAAAGAGTCTGACACAACTGAAACAGCTGAATAACAAGAAGAACAAGCCCCATCTCTTATGTAGTAGTGTAGTGTAGATAAAGAATAAACTGCGTCTCCACTCTAGGCTAGTGAGGGGGTCTTTACTCTTGGCCCCTTGAGAGCAATGTCACTCCCCACCCTTCCTCTGCCTCAATTCCATCCTCTTGTCAAGTATGGAGTCACCAGACTTCAGCTTGGAGAATCTGAGAGGATTTCAGTGGCCCCAGAGGGAGAGCAAGAACCGGATGGAGAGCCCTTTCCTTGGCGAGTCCTTAGCTCTAGTTGTTGTATTTAGGCAAAATTTTGTAGTCCTGATTCCCTTTTATGGCCAACTTTGATAAAAAAAATACAGAACAGGGTTAATTTTTTTCTATCAAGTTTGAATTTGGAAACTGGAAACAGTTCTAATGGTACCTATTTAAATAAACCCACAAAAGTGATGTAACTCCTAGGATTTGAGAATAAAATCTTTACTACTAAAAAAAAAAAGATTAAACCGCATGCCCCACAACAGTTCACTGTTAGAGGAGAAGCACATGGGAACAAATTGTTCATGAATGTGAGTAAGGGAAGCTCAAATCCTGGAAAAGCTATGTTGGTGCTCTTCCATAAATGCAGTTAGGTAAGGGATAAGTAATGATCTTTCCCCCTCAGCTTAGCTTTGCTTCTATGCTTTCCCCTTTCCGATTAATTTTTGTGGTATAGAAAAAGTTTTAGAATTGAGAAATAGGGGTGACCCTGAACCCCAGATCCATAGGCAGTTCACTAGAAGAATCTAGATTTATATTAATAGTGGCTAGCTTAATTTAACTACAGGAAATTAACCAGGGCGTCATATAGACTTTCTAGCTCTAAACTAGAGAGCATTTTATTTTTCGTTTGAAAGACTCGATCTTTCTATTTCTACCAGAGCAGAAATGAAGGTGGTAGTCATAGGCCTGATCCCACTACTGATCAGCAAGGGAGATTTGACCTGCTCTGTTTTTGTCCTTCCTTAGGCAATCTGGTGCCCCTTCCCTCTCTCTGAGGGGTTCACCATAATAATATGAACTTAATGTGGATCCTTGATTAGCATAGGAGACTCCCGTTCAGAATGCCTGAGTTCAAGAGATCTAACCAGCCTCAACTTCCCCAGTCTGGAGTTGTAGGCACATGCAACTATGTTCAGCTAGAATTTATGACAAAGATTCAAACCACAGTAGCCAGGAAATATAGTTAAAAAAAGAATTAAGTCTGAGATCACTAGGGAGTTGGGTAAAGCCTTGCTCTATGTTTCAGAGATTTTGGAACCTGGGGTAAGGAAAGTCCTAGAGAGGAAAGCTGCTTCTAGACAAGTCTCTAAGAAATACAGATCACGTTTCAGAAAAAAAGCAGGAAAAGTTTTTTCCCCGTAGTCTGGGAAGATTCCCAACCCCATTGCTCTGTTCCTGTCTAATGACTGGGCAGGTAAAAGTTTTCGCATTTTTGAAAGAGCATTAACATCTCCCTATTCCTTGGAAAATCCATGGAATTAAAATTAAAGAAGCAATGGCAGAGGACACTCATCCTCTTAAGGAAGAGATAGTTAGAAGCTAGGAGCAGAGAAGCTCCACCAACTCATTCATGCCCAATGGAGTCGTCCCTGGCAGTAGCCAACAGCAGCCAAGGGACCAGCAGAGAGACACTGAACAGCAGCCACATGAGACCAGTAGGAAGCAATGCCCAGTGGAGATTCTGACAGAGATTATGCACCTGGAAGAGAGTACATGCTCCATGAAAAGTTTGGGGTGGGGGAGAGAGGACTTGTCAGGTGAGAGAGGATCATTGGAATCATCAGAAGACATCAGTGACATCAGTGGTCCTAATGTGTAAGAGACTTGTATTTTGGTCAAATATGTTGAGTATGTATGTATGCATATACCCCTCTATGCAAGTTCCTTGTACGTGTCCACTCTTCCCACTGATTATGTATGTATTTGTGGAAGAATATGCTCTAGGTTTCTGTTTTATTGCTACTTGTTTTACTGTGCTATTTCATTAAATGTCATTGCTTTAAAATGTTTGTGTCCTTTGACTAGTAGAGGTAACCACATTGGTGGGAGCTCATGAGGTCTTGGAGATCTACATGCGAATTTTGTTTGAATAATATGTCTATTTGTATATTGTTATATGCCCATGTATCTGTTCATGTATCTGTATGTTTGTATGTTTTTCTGCATGTTTAATGAATGATTGTGTATGTGTCCAAAGGAAAAGGGGGGACATAGAGAAGATGAAGTTCCATACCTGCTCAATAAATCTCTGACACTCTAGGAGAGAAAAGAGAAACAAAACAGGCACTCAGTTGCAGACATTATGTCCATTCTGCCATCCCACCCAAGGGTCACCTCTACATCCTTTGGAACGTAGGACATGGTCATTTCTATCCCCGCGCCATCTGGCTCAGGGATTACCTCTCCAGACTGAGGGATACAGGACATGGTCAGGCTCCTCAGCAGGCTATGAGGAACAGAGGCAGGTAGGTGGCACAGTGGGGAGAGTGATGGGTCTGGAATCAGAAAGACCGCAGACACCTACTAGCTGCATGCCCCTTGGCTAATCTCTTGACCTCTGTCGGCTTTAGTTTCCTCCACTGTAAAATGAAGACAATGATAACTACTTCCCAGGGTTGTTGGGAGGCTCAAAAGAGACAACATTTATAAAGCACTTAGCACAGTGCCTGGAATACAGTAGGTGCTTACTAAATGCCTTTTCTTTCTTCCTTCTTGTCCCATTCTACTCTCATAAGCTGTGTGAACTTGGGCAAATCACAGAGCCACTTCTGGGTTCCAATGTCACTCTGGGTAACTGGGGAGAATCACACACCTCTTAGAAACAAAAAGGAGATAGATGTAGTGCTTTAGTGGTTCCCAGTTTGGAGGCAGGCTGCTGACCTTTAGCAAGGTGATGTTCAGAGCCTTAGATGCCTCCTCCAGTTCAGTGATCAGGTCATTCAGATGAGTTTCTGCCTCAGAGATTTTGTCATGGAGTTCTTTCACCTCTGCTGAGACACTGTTCAGCCTGTCCAGCCACTGCTGAAGGGGAGAGCCCAACTGTCCCTCGGTTTGTTCTTTCTCCAATATAGCCTTCAGCCTGTCCTTTTCTGAGTCTATCTGTTTCTGCAGAAAAAAAACAGATGCTTAAGGACAGCAAAATGAACTCATCTTTCATCCCTGGTGGGGAGTAGACAAAGTGACAATCAAGAATCTGAATTGGTAATGGAGACAGAGCCAGGGAAGAGGATCACTCCCCCAGTCTCACCATCACCCCAAGGGACAGTTGCATTGGGCAGTTGTTGGTCACTGGCAAAAACAACGGGTTTGCAATCAGCGAAGTGTCCTTGTGTTTTCACTTCAGTTCTCTTACTTGTATCTCTTCATTTGTATGAAGTGGGGGTACCAGCTCTGTTACTGATCACCGAGAATCAAATGAGACAACTCGAATAGATAGCTACATAAATGTCAGGTGATGCAGTACGTCATTGTGTATGAACAACTGGCCTCAGAAACAGAAAGACTTGGGTTCAAGTCCTAGTCTGACACATCCTGGTTGTGTACCTCTTGGCAGTTCTGCCCCCACCAATGTTTGCCATCTCTTACATCTTACTTCTCGCCATATACTTTACAATCCAGCAACACTGGCTTCCTTTCTCTTCCTTGCACAAGGCACTCTATCTCCCAATTCTGTGCATTTTTACTGGCTGTGCCCATGCCTGGAATGCTGTCCTTGCTTATCTCTACTTCCTAGCTTGCCTGGCTTCCTTTGAGTACCAGCTACATTCTTATCTTCTATAGGAAACCTTTCCCCATCCGCCTTAATGTTAATGTTTCCCTTTGTCTCTAGTTTATCCCCGTGTATGTCTTATTTGTACATAGTTCGCATGTTGTCTCTTCCATTAAACTATGAGCTCCTTGAGGACAGCAGGTGTCTTTTACCTTTCTTTGTATCCTTAGTGCTTAGCACAGTGTCTGACACACAGTAGGCACTTAATAAGTGCTTGTTGATTTGAGAGAAGGTGCCCACCTGCATTAGTGCAGGCTTTCCCCATTTGAAAATTTCCAATATCAATGAAATCATAGGTCTAGTCACTATTCCATATATAATGTCAACTCTAATTACCTCATATTTGTTCCCAAGAGACATGTGACCCATGGATTGAACCCAGGCCACTTCTCTTTGATCTCCTTTCTATAAACATTAGCAAATAGCTTAATTCTCTGAGTCTTAAGGTCTTTATCTGTAAAACAGGGTAATATTACCCCCATGAATGTACCATGTATCCTTCTCTCCCCCATTCACTAGACACTCCTTTCTGCTTTGCAGCTCCTTTTTACGTGTGGTATTTCTCTATTTGGTTGTGAGCCCCTGAGAGCAGAGACTGTCTTTTGCCTTTTTTTGTATCCCCACTACTTAGCACAGTGCCTGACACATAGTAGTGCTTCATAAACGCTTATTGACTGATGGTAGATAGATGCGTAGAAATCATAAAACACGAACACAGGCACAGATTTCCTCTACCTCTACACAATAATATGCACCCTTGTGTTCAAAGAAATACATTTGCATTCAAAGTCATACCATGAGAAGCAAAATCATGGACATAAGAGGTGATTCTTGTTAAGGCTTTAGGGACCTACCAGCAGGGTGTGGAGTTTTTGCTTTTCCTCAGGAAGGTGCCAAGGTTCCCCTAAGAACTTCCGGAGCTTTCTCACTTTTCGGTGGATCCGTTCCTGAGGAGACAGGAGCTTCTTTGTAATTATTAGAGGAATGGTACATCTACTCAAAAGAAGGAGTTCAGTGTCGACCTTCTGAACCTTAACCTCCCAGTTTTTTAGTCAAAGTCACCTTTTGAATGTCCATTCAAGGAGAAGAAAATACTTCTTAGCTTTTCATTCATGGAATTATCTCATTGTATTATGGAGGTTAGAGCTGGAAGAGACCCTGAGGGTCATCTAATCCAACCTTTTCATTTTAAGAGGATAAAACAGAGTCCCTGGAAGAGAGGGAGAGAGTGATTTGACCAAGGTCACAGAGATAATAAATGACAGAGTTGGTGTTTTAACCTAGACTTTCTGATTCCAAAACCCAGATCCTTTTGTGATCTGGCCCTAATCTACTTTTTCCAGGTTGTTTCCCACTGGGATAATAGACAGGAAAATAATAGAACTTCAGCAAGTATATCCCTAACTATTTTCTCTGACTTCAATGCCCTCTCCTTCAACTTAATCTCTACCATTGAGATCCTACCCATACTCCTTGGCCTAGCTCAAATGCCACATTTTCCAGGAAGTCTTCCCCGATTGCCTCAGTTGGAAGTGATCTCTCTTCTGAATCCTTAAAGTGCTGTACTTTTTTTCCTATGTATTTAACACATTCTTTCTTATACAATAGTTATTTGTGCGCCTGTCTTATGACCCAGCAGAGTCATAAGCTGCTCAAGAATAGTGCGGTTTGAGGGAAAGAATATTGGATTGGGAATCAGAGGCCCTTTGCTCTAACGCCATTCTCTTCCCTATCTGTGTGAGCTTGGGCAAGACATTTTAATGTTTCTGGGTCTTAGTTTCTATAGATATCTGACAATGAGGGACTTGGATGAGCAATCACTTCTAGCTCTAACCTTATTGCTCTCGGAACCTAGGTTACAGTCTTGTCTGTGCTTGGTTGTATGAGGATGGGCAAATCACATGACATTCCTGGGGTTCAGGGTTCAGTTTCTTCATCTGTAAAACGGGTACTATATATATATATATATATACACACACATATACACATATACACATATACACATACATATATATATACACATATACACACACACACACACACACACACACACACATATATATATATATATATATATATATATATATATATATATATACACATACATATACAGCTACTTTCCTCACAGAAGTTTTTTTAATGGAGAAAGCATCTTTCAGATCTTAAGGTGCTTTAGAAATGTAAGTCTTGCCCATGGTATGTACTGGGAAAATATTATTGAATTAATAAATGAATGACTATCATATATTGGGAACTGATGCTTTGTGAATATTGAAACATACTATATAAATTTGAACTACTATTATCTTCTAGCTCTTCATATGTGGGTGAAAGTGGACCATAGCTCAAGGGAAGGAGGGCAAGCATTTTCTTTCTCCTTTGTGGGCAGTACAACATGAAGGAATTAAGTGAGATTCAAGGAAGAATATCTCAATTAGGAGGAGACGGAAGAAATAACAGATATGATAGAAGTAAGAGTGACTTGGGGGAACTAAGGATGCCTCATGCACTAAAGATGGTGCCGCAGAGGGTAATGGCCCAGAGATGATTGGCTCTTATGGCTTTACCTTATAGTGGATGATGGCTGTATCAACGGGCAGGTCGTGGTGCGTTCGGTGTTCAGGAGAAGTGCGGCAGTAAGAACACAGGAAGAGTTGTTTTTCTTCACAGAACCAGCCCACTAATTTTTGGTGGTCCTCACAGGAGTAGCCTGCCCCTAGAATGCTCGGAGACCAGGGCTTCCGGCAAACAGAGCAGTTCAGGATGTCCCCGTCTGAGGCCTTTTTAGCTTGTTGGATGAGGCAAGCTTGGCAGAAGAAGTGCCCGCAGTCAGTAGTCACTGGCTCCCTCAGATGCTCTTGGCAGATGGGACAGAGTCCTTTCTCAGGACTGCTTGCCAGCTGGGGATCCATGACTGCAATTCTGTTGTGGTCTCTCTGCCTTTAGTCTACTCAATTTCCTCAAGCATGGATTAGATTTAGCTCCCCAACCTCAATTAATAAGGATAACATTAGCATGCATATAGATAGAGCTTTAAAACTTAACATTTGTAGAGAGCTTTCAGGTTTCCAAAATGCATTCCTTAGAACAACCTCATGTGGTAAGAAGTGCTAAAGGAAGTTGAGGTTTCAAAAACCCAGCCTCAAACAGTTAGTAGATACGTAGAGCTCTTGTCCAAACCCAGGTCTTTTAATTCCGGTCTACTGCTCCTTCACTGATACCACATCATACCATTCTTTACTCCATGTCAGCCAGTAAGAACTGTATAGACAGGAAGAAGCAGTGGGAAAGATAATTAAAAATAGTAGATATTTTTTTTCCTTTTTTAAATTTTTTTTTTAATTTTTAGTTTACAACACTCGGTTCTACACAATTTTGAGTTCCAGATTTTCTTCCCCCCTTCTCCCCTCCCTCCCCAACATGGCATGGAATCCAATATATCTTCCACATATAATTTTGCATTGAACTAATTTACACACTAGTCAAATTGTGGAGAAGAATTATGACCAGTGGAATGAATCATGAGAAAGAAGAAACAGAACCAAAAAAAAAACCCCAAAAAACAAAAACAAAATAGAGAAAAAAAGGGGAAAAAAGGCGAGCATAAAGTATGCCTCAATCTGCATTCATACTTCATAGTTCTTTCTCTGGATGTAGATAACTCTCTCCATCGTGAGTCCTTTGGAGTTGTCCTTGTACCTTGTGTTGCTGAGAAGAGCAAAGTCTGTCAGGGTTAGTCCTCACAGAAACCATATATCTGTGGTTGTGCATAATGTTCTCTTGGCTCTGCTCCTCTCACTCAGCATTATATTGTGTAGGTTTTTCCAGGTTGTTTTGAAGTCCGTATCTTTCCCATTTCTTATAGCATAATAGTATTCCATTACCTTCATATACCACAGCTTGTTCAGCCATTCCCCAATTGATGGGCATCCTTTTGATTTCCAATTCTTAGCTACTACAAAAAGAGCCGCTACAAATATTTTTGTACATATGGGTCCTTTTCCCATTTGTGTGATTTCCTTGGGATACAACCCTAGAAGTGGTATTGCTGGGTCAAAGGGTATGAACATTTTTATAGCTCTTTGGGCATAGTTCCAAATTGCTCTCCAGAATGGCTGGATCAGTTCACAACTCCACCAGCAATGTAACAATGTTCCAATTTTCCCACATCTGCTCTAGCACTTATCATTTTCCTGTTTTGTTATTTTAGCCAATCTGACAGGAGAGATGTGGTATCTAAGAGTTGTTTTGATTTGCATTTCTCTAGTCAGTAGTGATGTTGAGCATTTTTGCATATGCCTATAGATGTCTTTAATTTCTTCCTCTGAAAACTGTTCACATCCTTTGACCATTTCTCAATTGGGGAATGACTTGTATTCCTACATATTTGGCTCAGTTCCCTATATATTTTAGATATGAGGCTTTTATCAGAGACATTGATTGTAAAGATTTTCTCCCAAATTTCTGCTTCCCTCCTAGTCTTTGTTGCATTGACTTTTTTTGTACAAAAACATTTCAATTTAACATAATCAAAATTATCCATTTTGCATTTTGTAATACTCTCTATCTCTTGTTGGATCATGAATTCTTTTCTTTTTTTTTTTTTTTTTTTTTTTTTGCTTTTTGGCAGGGCAATTGGGGTTAAGTGACTTGCCCAAGGTCACACAGCTAGTACTTGTGTCAAGTGTCTGAGGCCGGATTTGAACTCAGGTCCTCCTGACTCCAGGGCCGGTGCTCTACTGACTGCGCCACCTAGCTGCCCCATGAATTCTTTTCTTTTCCATAAATCTGATAGGCAAACTATTCCTTGCTCTCCCAAATTGCTTTTAGCATCAGCCTTTATTCCTAAATCATGAACCCATTTTTACTTTATTTTGGTATATGGTATAAGATATTGGTCTATGCCCAGTTTCTGCCCTACCGTTTTCCAATTTTCCCAGCAGTTTTTGTGAAATAGTGAATTCTTAGCCCAGAACTTGCCTTTTTGGGTTTACCAAAGAGTAGATTGCTGTAGTCATTGACTTCTCCATCTTGTGTACCTATCCTATTCCACTGTTCCACGACTCTGTTTCCTAGCCAGTACCAGGTAGTTTTGATGACTACTGCTCTACAGTACAATTTAATATCTGGTATGGCTAGGCCACCTTCTCTAGCATTTCTTTTCATTAATACCCTAGATATTCTAGACCTCTTTTTCTTCCAGATGAATTTTGTCATTATTTTATCCAGCTCTGTAAAATAATTTTTTGGTAGTTCAATTGGTATGGCACTGAATAGATAGATTAATTTGGGTAAAATTGTCATTTTTATTATATTAGCTCTGCCTAACCATGGGGAACTGATATTTTTCCATTTATTTAGATCTGCCTTTATTCGCGTGTTTCATAATTATGTTCATATAGTCCCTGGGTTTGTCTTGGCAGATGGACTCCCAAATATTTTATAGTGTCTACAGTAACTTTGAATGGAATTTCTCTTTCTATCTCTTGCTGTTGGGCTTTGTTAGTAATGTATGGGAATGCCGAGGATTTATGTGGGTTTATTTTATATCCTACAACTTTGCTAAAGTTGTTTATTATTTCAAGTAGTTTTTTACTTGATTCTCTAGGATTATCTAAGTAAATCACCATATCATCTGCAAAAAGTGATAATTTAGCTTCTTCTTTGCCCATTCTAATTCCTTCAATTTCTTTTTCTTCTCTTATTGCTACAGCTAACGTTTCTAGTACCAAATTGAATAGTAGGGGTGATAATGGACATCCTTGTTTCACCCCTGATCTTATTGAGAATGCATCTAGCTTATCCCCATTACAAATAATGCTTGTTGATGGTTTTAGGTGGATGCTACTTATAATTTTAAGGAAGGCTCCATTTATTCCTATACTTTCTAGTGTTTTTAATAGGAGTGGGTGTTGTATTTTGTCAAAGGCTTTTTCTGCATCTATTGAGATGATCATATGGTTTCTGCTGGTTTTATTGTTGATATTGTTAACATATTGTTGATATGTTAATTATGCTGATGGTTTTTCTAATATTGAACCAGCCTTGCATTCCTGGAGCAAATCCTACCTGGTCATAGTGTATTATTCTTGTGATAAGTTGCTGCAATCTTTTTGCTAGCATTTTATTTAAAATTTTTGCATCAATATTCATTAGGGAAATTGGTCTATAATTTTCTTTCTCTGTTTTGACTCTACCTGGTTTGGGTATTAGTACCATATTTATGTCATAGAAAGAATTTGGTAGGACTCCTTCTTCACTTATTTTCCCAAACAGTCTACAAAGTATAGGAATTAATTGTTCTTTAAATGTTTGATAGAATTCATATGTAAAACCATCTGGCCCTGGAGATTTTTTCCTAGGGAGTTCATTGATGGCTTGCTCAATTTCTTTTTCTGAGATGGGGTTATTTAGAAATTTTACTTCCTCTTCTGTTAACCTGGGCAACTTACATTTTTGTAGATATTCATCCATATCTCTACGGTTGTCAAATTTATGGGCATACAATTGGGCAAAATAATTCCCAATTATTGTTTTGATTTCCTCTTCATTAGAGGTGAATTCACCCTTTTCATTTTTGATACTGGTCATTTGATTTTCTTCTTTCTTTTTTTAATCAAATTGACCAAAGGTTTATAAATTTTATTGGTTTTTTCATAAAACCAGCTCTTTGTTTTATTTATTAATTCAATAGTTTTCTTGGTTTCAATTTTATTAATCTCTCTTTTGATTTTCAGTATTTCTAATTTGGTGTTTAATTGGGGATTTTCAATTTGTTCTTTTTCTAGCTTTTTCAGTAGCATGCCCAATTCATTTGTCTCCTTTTTTCCTATTTTATTCATGTAAGCATTTAGAGATATAAAACTTCCCCTAAGAACTGCTTTTGCTGCATCCCATAAGTTTTGGCATGTTGTCTCATTATTGTCATTCCCTTGAATGAAGTTATTAATTGCTTCTCTGTTCTCTCAAATTCTATAGCAAATTCTATTGTCTTCACAGACTCAGTTTTAGTCCAATATATTGATGACCTTCTACTAGCTTCACTTACTGCTGATTTCTGCCAGAGGGATAGTCACTATCTTCTCCTCCAGCTCTACCATCTTGAACACAAAGTCTTCAGGTCAAAGGTGGTATAAGTCTCAGGTTGAAGTTTGTTCCATCTGCTGGCATGCCTTGTATTTTCCAGAAATGCATACAGCCAATCCAACGCCTGTCAGTCCAAGACGTGAAGCTGTGATACTGCTGTCAGTGGATTCCATCATCTGGTGAAATAACTAAACCTCTTGTTGCTTTGACTAAAGAACAGATTCCAGAACCTCTGCAACTTGATCCTGAGCCTCTCACTGCTCTCACAGAACTTAAAAAGGCATTGATGTCTGCTCCAGCTCTAGGACTCCCCAGACTACAGTAAGCCCTTCACTCTATTTGTGCATGAACAAAGTGGAGTGGCTTCAGGTGTCCTCATACAATCGTGGGGATGAGCCCTGTAACACAATTGGGTGGTGTAGCTGCCGGTGCATCACCCTGCCTTAGAAGCTGTTTCAGCCACTGCTCTTTCAGTGTAGAAGGTTTCTGACCTGGTACTGAGAAATCCTCTAACTATTCAGTGCCCTCACAGGGGCAAGGCTTTGCTGCTATGTCACTGAACCCAAACCTTTTCTGATTAAAGCTTTGCCAGATATGAAGTGACTTTGCTTGGAAGGGAAAACATTACAATGAAGAGGTGCTTTGTCCTTAACCCTGCGATGTTGCTCCCTGACATTCATACCTCAGGTGAGCCTTTATATGGCTGTGCCTCTGTTGTAGACTTACACAGTGACCTTGTTGATGTTCCTCTGGACAATGGAGATTTGATCCTCTATGTGGATGGCTCCTCCTTTATGAAGGATGGAGAATGTTTCACAAGAGCCACAGTTGTCTTTGATCACAGGGCAGGATGTGCAGCCCCACTCCCTCCCCATTCCAGTGCTCAGGCTGCTGAACTGATTGCTCTCACCCAGGCCTGCCATCTTGCTGCTGACATAGATGTCATCAAATACAGACTCTTGTTATGCTTTTGGAATATGGCATGCAATTGGGATATTGTAATGGCAACGACACTGCCATACTCAGGATGGCTGCTAGTGCAGGTTCTTTTATCTGCTTTACTAAGGAAAGCAACTTTAAAAGGGTCAATGATCTTCTTTAATTACATAGAAAAAATACAAAGAGAAATAAAGACCAACAGATTGGGCTCTACTGCCTGAATCAAAGCTTTACATCCACCACTGAATCGAGAGAGCCTTTACCTCTGAGGAGTTGGGGGGTTCTGAACGTATGGTCACTCAGAGTCTCAACCAGGGAATCACAACAGATTTCTCATAAGCAAACCCCCAAGGCAAAAGCTCACCTCTCACAATATATACTCTTTCAGCTAATAGGTTCATAGCCAAAAGACACCACAACCCAACTCATTGCCTAATTAGCTTATGAACAAAAGGTGTGCAAGCTTTCCTATAAGCAAGCTTCCCTTAATGGGCTCCACATGAGGTCTATTAATGGGCAGGGAAGATCTTACACCGCCTCCCATTCACATTACAGATGTTGTGGTTACAATGAGGATTTTTTACTTCCTCTGCTACAGTTATTGGCAATTCTGACTTCGAGATCTTTCTGACACAAAACCACCCAGAGCACTTGCTATTGTGCATTGCTGCTGATACTGATGGAACTGGTCCTGTCTCCCTCGGAAATGCCTGAGTAGATGCAGTTGCCAAATCTGCAGCTATGGAAGGACCTACTCTCGTTCTCCCTCTTTGAGATTCTTCATCATCTTCAGAGAAGCCTGCAAACAACATTGATGCTACTCAATGGCATCCTCTTCCTTACAATAAGTCTGAAGGGGAGAAATGGAAGCAGTAGTACAATGCAGAACAGGTCTTTGGAGTCTGGGTCCCTCCTGAAGGTAAACTACTCGTCCTCTGGAGTTTTTGTCATCAGGAATGTCTTTCAGTTCATTCTAGTTGTCACTAATGGCACACAGGGAATAGTTGATTCAATTAAGCATGAGTGGGTTGCTCCTGGTATCACCTCAGTTGCTGCCTGTATAACTTAACATTGTCCCACCTGTCTGGCCTTTAATCAACATGCCTTAAAGACTACAGCTTTTGGTGGCCATCCCCTTGCTTATACCCCTTTTGAGCATTTACTTTATAGACTTTATAAACATGCCCAAGGCAGGACATCTGAAACACTTTTTGCTTATAGCTGGTCAATTAACTTGCTTGCTTGAAGCTCTCCCTACTTCAAAAGCCACTGCTGTTTTTGTTACTAAAATGTTGTTGAAAGAAATTGTGACCAGATATGACCCACCTGCTAGCATTCCCTCTGATACTGACTCTGTCCTTTCCCAAATGGATTCTAACCTTGGAATCTCTTCCAGATTCTACACTCTTTATCATCCCCAGAGTTCTGTTCAGATTGAGTGTATGAATAAGGAATTGGAATCCCTTGTCGGAAAACTGTGTTCTGAAATTCATGTGAAATGGCCTTTGGCTCTGTCCCATCTCAGAAGCCGACCAAGGGGGAATGTCATATCTCCCCTTATGAAATGCTTTTTGGACTCCCTCCAATAAAATCAAAACATTTTTCTGTAGTGTATACCTCATTGCTTGGAGGGGATACTTCTGTTGCCTCCTACATTTGGGAGTTATATAACAGACTGAAAGAACTTTAGCAAATAGGAGCTGTGGTACAGACTAGGCCACTGGACTTCTCCCTCCATGACTTTCAACCTAGTGACTATGTCTACATTAAGAATTTTCATTGGACCAGTGGAATTGAATCTTCCTGGAAGGGACCATTTCAAGTCCTGCTCATGACTCCAACAACCATAAACATAGGAAAGAAGAACTTGTGGATCCATTGTTTATACATAAAACCCATGCTGTTTTCTGATCAATGTTCTTATGGGATTCTTCTCAGAGCTTTCTTAATAAGACTCTTTTAGATGTAAAAGAATCACTTTTGCCCAAGAGAGTATGGATGATTTTCGTTATTTTAGCATTTACTAGCTTTGTGCTTTTGTATTTCGCAATGGCATTAGATGGACTAAGACCCTTACATACTATAGTTGTATTTTTAATGCTGTTTACCCGATGCTTGCCATGGAAATATCTTCCCTTTAAATTACATCTGTTGTGATACAGGGAAAGCAAAAGCAGCTTCCTTATTTCCTTCCCAATGGGTGGAAACTGCCTGCTATTTAGTAACCCAAACACTTACTGTTTTTCACCATGAAATGGGGATAGGGAAAGGATACTCAGAGACACAGGCCTCCCTTGACATACATTCCAATGCTAATTGTGGCCGTAATGCCTCTGCTTTGTACAGGTATCTACCCCACTAACTGTAAGGCTGAAAAGGATGAAGTCTTATTTATGATTCTAACATAAAATGCTGCATGCAAATTGATGGATCTCCATTTTGCTACTCCAGAATGTCCCCCTCCTCCAGCAAGGAAACCATGGTTATTAGTATTACTGTAACGTATCCATGGAGACGCAGATTTTTCAAGGAGGAGGTCGTTTATACGTGACAGGCACTGTTTTCTTTTTCCTCCAAACAGCTACCTACAGATGGACTCATTACATCCATGCTAGAGCCCGCACAAGGGCCAGACATTTGCATTGCCTCGTTAGAGAGCATACCTAAGCAGCCCCTTGGTTATAATGCAACCTTCAATGACAATACTGGCAAAAATTTTCCCATAACTGTCACTGAATCCACAATGACTAGAAATTTGTCTGAGTCACTTGCTTTGTATGACCTGACTCTTAATGAGCTTTCTTATGAAAACTCAGCCAGTGAATTCTTCTATCATAATCCTGCTAATTTGACAAATGATCCTGCTCCAAATCATTTCTCTTTAGACTGCCTTCTTGGGAAATTGGGAAAATACATTTCTAAAAATTTGTATGACAATCATAATTTTTCTTTTACAACTGTCACCTATAATGAACGCAACCTTACTAATGGAACTGTTAAAATCCCTGAACTTCCATGGGGTTTGGTAACTCCCTGGACAATTTTTTTTTTTATCTATGCTGGTGTTGCCTTTTCTTCCCTCCCACAAGGATGGTATGGGACTTGTGGGATTAGCTTATTTGATCCCACCTGTGACTGTAACTAATCACTCTATAGGATTGGTAGGAGTAAGAAGAACCAGGAACATGGGAGTATGCTGGTATCACTGAAAGCGAAGTAATCTTTGGGGAGATGGCAATCCTGTGGCCAAGTAAGGGGCTGGTTATTGCTTTTTGTGGGCCCCCATTCCCAGTCTAGCTATGACTGTAGTTGTAGACTCTGTTAGGGAGCTGTCTGCTACCCTGGAGAGTCTTGCCCAAGACGACTTTGCTGTCGTTCACTATTCCACTGCTGCTGTTTCAGGTTTGCAGGCAGAGATTGACTCCGTGGCTCATACGGCAATGGAGAACCCAATGGCTTTAAATATCCTGACTGCTGCTCGGGGAGGTGCCTATGCTGTTACTGTTCTGATGTAAACCACTCAGGTGATGTCATTGCTAACATATATGAACTTCAGAGGATCATGCGCCTGCAGTGGTGCAGAGTAGTGTGCCCTTCATCCTGGGGCTCTTGGGTTGCCTCTCTCTCTCAGGGCGAAGGAATTATTGCGTTGATCCTTAAAGGGGCCTTAGCTATTTCACGTACTATTACTCTTTTCTGAGCATGCATTAGTTGTTGTACAACATGTGCCTTCAAGTTAGCTACCAGATGTGCACCCAAAGTTTATCGTTGATGGTTTTCCTTTCTCTTCTCTTATCTCTAAAGACATTAACGGATTCTTCCTCAGTTATCCCTCTACACAAGATAGAAGTTGGTGTTTCACCTACCCTTCCTGTAATACTTCCTGAAAGACTAGACTGTGTTTCAACTCCTCCTGATACTATGAAAGTCACTTGCGATGTTTGTGAGGGTCTTGCTTATGGCTTCCATTATGGGGTCTATGCTTGTGAAAGCTGCAAGACATTCTTTTGCAGACCACAGAAAGTGGACATTGTTTTTAAACACTTTTTTTATGACAATAATTGTCCTCTGTCTTATATATGAAAATGTCCAGTCTGCTATCTAAAAAAACGCTTCCAGATAGGAATGTCCTTAGTCCTTCATTATCATCTCAACTTTTTCAAAGCTCAAAGAAATCACAGGGACCTAATGTTTCTGATTTATCTAAAGCAACTGGTGAATTATCACTCCAAATGGACAGGTTGTCAGGGATTATTGAAAAATGTAATACTTCTTTTAAGGACCAGCTAGATACTTTATCTTAGCAGGCCACAACCCTTATAGTAGAAATTGGTCAAACTTTAGCCTGAAGAGACAACTTGACGTTTCCCTTTTCACTGACCCTTAAGTCCCATTTTTTTTGTAACTCTAGTCTTCCACAAACTTTTGATTAATTGGTTACTTATCCAGTATGACTTCCTTGCTGAGGAGGGGTTCCCCGCTGCTTATGTTAAGTCATGTCAGGAGATGAGCAGATCCAAGATCTCAATGAGGAATTGATCCCCCTCTGCTAGGGCTCAAATCACAATCAGAAACCCCTTGTTGTTCCCACCAGACCATCCAGCCCTCTCTTTTCATTCTCTGATATGGCACAGAACTTACATACTTCTTTCAAAAGTGTTGATGAATACTATTCTGTTGTTTCTTACCAAAGTGTTTGTCTGGTATGTGGGAGTGTTTCCTCTCTTGGCCATAATTATGGTATCCTTATTTGTGGGCCACATGCCACCTTTTCACATGTAAAGAGAAATCCAGTTGTCCCATTACTCCCTACACCAGAGGATGTTGTTCTGGGGGCGACTGCAAGAATGTCTGGGTGTGAAGTTGCAGCCTTGGACGTGGCCAAACTAGATAGGACCAGATTTCATCCTTTGACTCTTGTCTCTGTAAGTTCATGGCTGAAGCTTCTGACTCTTTCTTGCCGCTGTCCTCCTTCACTCCGGAAGAAGATCCTGCTGCTTTTGTTTTACCCACTGTTCTCCCTGACTCGCCTCATGTTCATTTTTCATTTTTGCCTCTGTTATCCGCATCTGGGATGAAGCGAGTGGTTCCACAACAGATAGCTTTTTTTGGTGCAATTTGTGGTGGGTTTGCTGTTGGCCGCTGCTATGGGGCAGAATTGGCAGGAGCTTTTTAAAGACTGCTTCGAGGAAGCCATATAGTCTCACATGCTGCTTTAACAACAATTATTTAATGACGTTTGCTAACTACCTTAATCGTGCTGCATGTTGCCTAAAAAAGTGCCACCTCGAGGGCATGTACCTGGGAGTCCTTATGGTTGGGTCTTCTACAGAGTGTCATGAAATCTTCATGAGAGGTATTGACTCTAATTTTCTTTTTCTAAATTCACTTTTATTTTGGTTTTAGGTCTAAATTCTTTCTTTTTCACCTCTTCCTTCTCTCCCCCCCGAAAATGAGAAAGTAAGAAAAACAAAACCTAGTACAAACATGTGTTTGACTCTAATTTCTACCATCAACACCCTCTCATACTCTGCCATCTGTTCCAGGAAGCGTGTCATTTTCATCATAGTCATCCTCTCCACAAATGATTTCTAATCCACCTGTTCCTGAACCTGCAGTGGGTGGAACTTTGAGTCCTCCTTTCCAGTGGCTTTTGCTCCACCACCCACAGCAGTGACTGATACTTCCTTTTGTTTATGGACCTTAACCTATTCGTCATTTACCTCTACTCTCTATTTTATAGCCACCTAAGACTGTTTGTGTTGTCTGAAGGAAGGTGGCCTCTTATTGCCATAATGGAGCAACTGTTTGTCAAAATTGTTTGAATCGTTTTCACAAAATCAAGAGATTTCCAGAACCTGTGTGTAGGAAGAACAATGCTTGCTGGGCTTCCCTTGAACAAATGTGCTATGGTTCCCTGATTTACGTATCTTGTGGGTCATGTTACTAAGATGTACCTGTCCCTCATGATTCCTGGATAGTGAGAGAATCACCTCAGACATTTGTTATTACATTTAGTATATTACGATTTACTGTCTAATCAAATCAAACATAATTAGTATGTTAAGTTGTGCCCATTTCCCTCTTTACTAATGTCAATTTTGCACCTCGTCAAGGGGAATGCCCCCTACTGGTATTGAGTCATCCGTGGAGGACTGCCTTCCATGTGTTTAGACTGTAACAATCCACAGAAAGACCCCGATCAAAAGGAGGGGATGAGAAAGTTGATTCATTGAGGATTCCTATTCAAACTCTAGTCAGTATTAATCCACTATAATTCTATAAGGGGTAATGATTGTTAGTAATTATTTTAATATATTCATCTAGTAATACATATTTAGTTAATCATCTAACATAAGGTATAAGAATAAGCAGTGTACTAATTCCATATTTTGCATAAGTTACATAGGAATATAGATTCTAATAGGAGGGCCCTATAATAGGCCTCAAACTCTACTATAATGTTTACTAGCTATGGAGCTTACTTAAAGCATCCTGTTTTACTCAAATTTCATGTCCAAACCAAGCATGGGCAGTGAGTGGCATGGTATGGAAAGTCCCCTCCAATATGTTCTTGGAGCTATGTATAGCTTGTGCTGTCTCTTCTTGCCTAACCTAAGGAGGAGCCCATCCATCTTGCGATCACCTAGTCAGGGCCAATATGTCTTGCTTCACCCAAGTGGTAACTCTGCTGACACACCATTTTTTTTTTTATTTTAGCTTATGAGTCAGATGTCAGCCAGTGGAATTATTCTGGTTTTTTTTTTGTATAAGCATTTTAGAATGTCTAGGTATCAAACCCTATAACAATAGGGCCCTGGAAAGAGGGGGCATCTCAGATTGCGAGGAAGTTCTGAGGAACATGTCATTGGAGGGGGCTAGGTGACTTTAGTAAAGTATTTTGGCTTGGAGATCTGCCTCAGTTTCTCTTTCAGCCACTTGGGGTGATTTTTGTCCCCACACACTTTAAATAGGATGTCCTGCAACCAACATGTCCAAAATAGAAATAATTCTCTTCCCCTTGCCCCTAAACTCACCCCTCTTTTGAACTTCCCTCCTACTGAGGAGGGTACCATCCCAGTCACTTTGAGGGGGAGTGGATTATACATACATACGTACATATATACATACATACACACATGTATATACCTATGTGTGTTTATATGTGTGTGCACATGTGTAAAATATAGACCTCCTATATAAAAATATATTTAATGTGTATACATATGTGTGTATGTAGATATAATATATATACTTCCTATAACCATTAGCCAAAACCAAATAACCCTGGCACTCTAATATGACCTTCTGATGCAACGCCAGGTACCTGGACTTTGCCACGGCTACACCCTTTGGATTTCTGGAACTTGTCATCTGTCCTGCAGCTGAACTTTCTGTTATGTGCTCATTCCCCTACATCTCTTCCTGACCCCACCCACATCCCCACTCCTCTTAGAATGTGAGTTCCTTGAGAGCAAGGACTGATCTTGGCTTTTTTGTGTTTTATTTTTAGCACTTACCATATTGTTTGGCACATAGTAAGCACTTTTTCAGTCATTTAAGATGCTACCTCAAATAATAATTTGAGACTGAATTTTAAAGTCAATTAGAAATAGTTTTATTATCTCTTGGTTTAGATTCTCTGTGGCTTGGGATTACCAACTATTCGGAGATAACCAAAGCTGTGGGTCTCTGCCATTAGAAGGTGGGGTGAGAATTGACTGATGTTCCCCATAACTTTACTTCCTTGTCAGCCTTTCTCTCTATTTCATGAGCAGATTTCCAGAGTTAAAAGGAAGGAGAAGAAAGAAGCTATCTTGCTGATAAACTACTTAGCTCGTTTTGTGAAAGAGGAAAAGATACAGAGCCCAAAGCAGAGAAAGCAAGAGACAACTAACTCTCCTCAGCTTTGAATCACTCTGGCAAAGTCAACTTGGACAATTCCTTGATTACACAGGACTAATGAGAGATGGGGGAAGAGAACAATGGAATAATCATTTATTAAGAGCCTACTATGTGCCAAGTACTGTGCTAAACATTTTGCAAATATTATCTCATTTGATAAGGAAGGAGATTCCTTCCCTGACTTTGAAATTTCCCAGCCTCGCTCATTCATCTATTGTAATATCACCCAGCTTTTTCTCTTCTAGAAGTAACAATTATCATCCTACCTTGAAGTCTCCTGCTACCAATTCAGGTGATTTTCTTTTGCTCCAAGTCTCAGGAAGTCGGTGCCTGGGTGACAAGTTCTCTTCAAAGGGTGACTCTTGAAAGAGAGGCTCAAAAGCCTGTGGAACAAGAAGGAAGGGAACATCATAAATCAGAGATGAGGTCTACCCTTTTGGAGAAACTTTGAGTCAACAAGAAAGTAAAACTCCCCAAGAGGCCTGTTATCATTTTTTTCCTTAAGGGCAAGAAGTGGACTTTGGCTGGTGAGGGATGTGGCAGTGTTTGTTTTTGAGAAGAGAAAGTGCTAGGGCTCCTCCTCTCAGCTGCCAGGTAGGATAGAATCTTTGGGTAGAATAATAGAATGACAGAAGCAAATGGAATCAGTCTGTTCTCAGGCGTAGTGAAAAAAGCGCTGGATTTGGAATCCAAAGATGCTGGTTAAGATCTCAACTCTTTCTTTTGTTTTTTAATGAGTTCACGATTTATTAATTTTTTTGAGGGATTAAGTGACTTGCCCAAGGTCAAGTGCCTGAGGCCGGTTTTGAATTCAGGTCCTCCTGACTCCAGAGCCCCCGCCTCCCCGCCTCCCCCCGCCAAGTCCCTGCTCCCCGTGCTCTGCTCACTGCACCACCTAGCTGCCCTGTTCTCAGCTCTTTCTACTTGTATAACCTTGGATAAATTACTTTCCCTTTCTGGGCCTCAGTATCCTTATCTGTATGTAACGAAAATTTGACACATCCCTAGACCACCTAAGATGGTGTCGCTTATGTAGGAAAAACTAGGAATTAGATTCAGGAGAATGGAAAAGTGGAGCTTGTGTGGAATTCTATGCTGGCCTACCACATGGTTGGGAGTAGCCATTGGCCGCATGGCTGGAACTGTAGGTATCTTTAAAATGACTGGACTCAGAAATAGCCATGACTTTGGTGTCATTCACATTTGAGGATAAAGACAACTCCTTCACCCACAGCATATGGTAAGGGGTGAGGTTCCTTCTTTCCCTGTCTTCCCCTCTTGTTCCCTCCCCCTTATATGACTATGAGAACAGGACTTAGATCTTTGGTCTTTTCAGTAATTCTTTTATGGTCTAGGGGTCAATGAATACAGTCCAGGAGGGTGAGCCATAGGAAATGTAGAGTCCAGTAATCCAGGTCAACCCAACAAAAATGCCCTGAGGAGTAATCTGAAAACAGCCAGGCTAGCAGAAACCTGCATTGACAGTTTTGGACTTGAACTTGGTGGAACTAATGATATGTAGGAACTGAGCTAAACTGTGAGCCTAATTCCCTCATTCCTCCTTTACTCTCACAGAGATTAAAGAAGTATAAAGGGAAATTATTCCCCAAGGTACTGGGAAAAATGTTATGTATGTTTGTTCTTGCTGTATCATTGAAGTAAATATCCCTTTGTAAAAATATAATTCAGTGTTAAGTGATTGAATGGAAGTAGAGTGCTAGTCACTGGACTCCTCAAAAACAGGTGGGAACTTGAGCCAATGGAAAAAAAGAGACATCTCCTGACCTCTTAAGGTATCAGAGAACAGAGTGGAAAAGAATCCATAGATCACTACAAAAAAAAGCCTCTGCTGCAAACTCCAAGAGACATAGTGGTTAAATTTAACAATCCCAAAGACAAACAACATATTTTGTAAGTAATCAGGGGAAAGATCTTCAAATATAAAGGAAAAGAAATTCTGATAGAACAAGACTATTCTTCGCCCACCAGAAACCAAAAGAGGCAACAGAATAATGCATTCTGAAAAGCAAAGGACTTCAAGATATAATCCAAAGTGACCGACCCTGCAAACCTGAATCTAATCATCAATAAAAGAGATGAATGCTAAAGAAATGTTAAAGAAAGAAAATTATACTTCAATTTTCATTCAGAGTTTATCAGTTCTCTCTCCAAAGGTGGATAGCACCTTTTCTTTTTTTTTAATGGTATTTCATTTTTTATGAATTGTATGTCAAGAAAATTTTTAGCATTCATTTTTATAAAGATTTTGAGTTCCAGATTTTTCTCCCTCCCTCCCCTCCTCTCTTCCTAAAATGGCAGGCAATTTGATATATAGGTGCAATTATGTAAAATAAATTTCCATTTTAGTCACAATTGTTGGAGAAGAAACAGATCAAAAGAAAAAAAATAAAGTACATGAAAAAAGGATGCTTTGATCTGCCTTGAGTCCATCAGTTCTTTATTTGGATATGGATAGCATTTTCCATCATGAGTCCTTTGTACCTGTCTTGGATCGTTATGTTGCTGAGAAGAGTGTGTCATTCATAGTTGATCATCATACAATGTTACTGATACTGTGTACAATGTTTTCCTGGTTCTGCTCATTTCATTTTGCCTCAGTTCACACAAGTCTTTCCGGGTTTTTCTGAAATCTGCCTGCTCATCATTTCTTTTTTTTTCTTTTTAAAAATTTAAATAGAATTTGATTTTTCCCTAATTACACATCAAGAAAAAATTTTAGCATTCATTTTTATAAGATTTTGATTTCCAAATGTTTCTCCCTCTATCCCTCCCCTCTTCTGAAAATGGCAGGCAGTTTGATATAGTTTATACATGTGCTATCATGTAAAACATATTTCCGTATTCATCACAGTTGTGGAAGAAGAAACAGATCAAAAGGAAATAAAACCATGAGAAAGAATAAAGGAAGAGAAAAAAATGCTTCAATCTGCATTCTGAAACCATCAGTTCATTTTCTGGGTATGAATGGTGTTTTCCTTTGTGAGTAACTTTGTACTTGTCTTGGATCGTTGTGTTGCTGAGAAGAGCTGAGTCATTCATGACTGATCATCTAATGATGTTGCCAATACCGCATATAGTATTTTCCTGGTTCTGCTCATTTCACTTTGCTTCAGTTCATGTAATTTTTTCTAGGTTTTTCTGAAGTCCGCCTGCTCATCATTTCTTATAGCACAGTAGAATTCCATTACATTCATATACCACAACTTGCTCAGCCATTCCCCAATTGATGGGCATCCTCTCAATTTCCAATTCTTTGCTACCACAAAAAGAGCTGCTATAAATATTTTTGTACATGTGGGTCTTTTCCCCTTTTTTATGATCTCTTTGGGATACAGATCTAGTAGTGGTATTGCTGGATCAAAGGGTATGCACGGTTTAGTCGCCCTTTCTTTGAATTTTATGTTAAAGTTGGGCTCTGTTCATCTGAAGGTAGGGAGGCAATGTCCCAAGGTTCAGGCTTTCTCATGCTGCTGTGTTCAGAGGTAGCTCTGGAGGGTCTGCAAGTTTTTGGTGCTTTCGAGGTGGTGTTATCCCAGGAGAGGTATGGACACTGCTCTCCTGGTCTGCTCTCTGGTCTTTATCCTGGTCTCCCGAAACTGCAAGTGCCAGAGCTCCTCTTTGCCTTGGAACTGAGACCAGGGCCTCTGCTTCCTTTTGATCAAACACCAACACTCCTCTCCATTTTGGAACTGTGACCCAGAGCTGTGTGTGTGCAATAGAGTTGCCAATTAGTGCCAGCTGTACCCAGTGTCAGCAAAGGGTCTTCTGTAATCTCTTTCTCACCATTTGTCTGACCCCCTGCTGCTGCTCCTCACCCTTCCTCCGCTCTCTGAATGGGCCTCTATCTCCATCCAAAGATGTTTCCTGCTGACTTCCTAAATTTACTTAGGCTAGAAAAATGTGTCACCTTGACCTTTTGTTGGCTCTGCTGCTCCAAAATTTGATTTGAGGTGTTATTTTAAATTGTTTGGGGAGGAATGTTGAGAGAATTCAGCGGAGTTGCTGTGTCTAATCTGCCATCTTGACTCTGCCCCACCCCCTCATTTATTTTCAGTTTCTTTCTACTGGTTACTTCCCTACTGCCTACAAAATGCCTATATCTCATCCATCCTTAAAAAAATCCCTGCATGATCCACCCATCCCCTCTATCATCTCAGATCTCTCTTGCCTTTTCTGCCTAAACTCCTTGAGAAGGACATCTACAATAGACACCTCTACTTTTCTCTCCCTCCCTTATCTTTCTACAGTCAGCTTTTGACCTCATCATTTGGCTGAAACACTTCTCTTCAAACTTACTAATGATCTCTTAGTTGCCAAATCTAACGGCCTTTTCGTAATCTTTTTTTTTTTGACCTCTCTGCCACCTGTGACAGTGTTCTTTACTTTTTTCTGTTTGATACTTCTCTTTAGGTTTTCCTGACACTCCTGTCTCCTGGTTCTCCTACTACCTAACTGACTATTCCTTTTCAGTCTCCTTTGCTGCATCTTCCATATGTTCCCAAAGTGGGTGATATCACTTCCTGGGGGTGCTGGAACAATCCAGATGGGTGGTAGTAGCCTTGGATGCAATTGGGGGGCATTGAATAAAAATAAGGGAGCAGTGAAATCATAAGGAAAGAAGAGAGGATAAGAAAATTTTGTTTCACACATTTTGTACATGTTTCATCTGTTCTGTAAGAGAGTTAAAGTTGGAGTGATTACATTATTTTCCAAATAAACACACAAAATGCAAGTTATAACCAATCAGTGGTCAAGTCTGCCAACAGTGTTGGCAGGCCAGCATGTCCTGCATTGTTGAGAAGTCCAGCATGCATTGGCAGGAATATGTGTGTGTAATAACTTGTTTACAGTATAATACTACATGGTTACATGATGTAATTTTGTGTTATCAAAATTTCAATGCAGGAAAAAAACCCACAAATTTACAATAAATTATTAAATTTAAGATGTGTCATTTTTCCAAAAAAAAATTTATATTTTTTTGAATGACACAAATTTTTAAAAAAAATCAGGTTAAAAAAATTAGGTTAAAGAAAGTAGATTTCCAGAGGGTGCCAGGTAATTTTTAAAAAAAGGGGTGGTAGGCCAAATAAATTTGGGAACCTCCGAATTCTAAACCATGTCTGCCAACTTGTCTTCTCCATCTATGTGATTTCATTTGGTGATTTCATCACCTCCCAAGAATGTTGATGATTCTCAAATCTATTTATCTAGCCCTAACCTTTCTGCTGACCCCCAGTCTCTCATCTCCAATTTCCTATTAGATATTTTGAAATGCCTGACCTGTAGATAGCTCAAACTCAACATGTCCAAACTCATCTTCCCACACTTCTAAACTTCCTTATCAGTGTCAGGGGTACCACTAACTATCCTTTTAACCCCCACCCCAAGATCACAACCTAGGTGACATCCTTGACTCTTACTCTCACCCCCCACCCCTTTGCCATATCCAATCTGTTGCCCAGGTCTGTGAATTTTGCCTTTGTAACATCTGTTACATGTGTCCCTTTTTCTCCTCTGACACTATCACCACCTTCGTGCAGGCCTTCATCACCTCGTGTTTAGAATATTGTGCTGGTGGGTTTCTCTGCCTCAAGTCTCTCCCTGTTCCAGTCTATCCTCCACTTAGCTGTTAAAGTGATCTTCCTAAAGTGTAGGTCTGCCCATATCACCTCCCCCCCACTCAGTCAACTCCTGCGGCTCCCTCTCACTTCCAGGATTAAATATAAAATCTCCTGTTTGGAATTCAAAGGTCTTCATAACCGGTTCTCCCCAACCCACCTTTCCAATCTTCTTATATCTCATACTCCTACCACATATTCTGTGATCCGGTGACACTGGCCTCTTTGTTGTTCCTCAAGGGAGATATTCCATCATCTCACTCTGGACATTTTCATTGGCTGTCCCCCAAGCACTGAAAGCGCTTCCTCTCCCTCTCTGCCTCCTGGCTTCCTTTAAGTACCATATAAAATCCTACCTCCTAAAGGAAGCTATTCTTGGTCTCTTTTCCTGATCTTCCTACTCTCTGTTGATTAGTATCCTGAAAATCGCCTGTTTGAACGTAATTGTTTGCATGTTGTCTCCCCTATTAGACTGTGAGCTCCCTTAGGGCCTGGATTATCTTTTGCCTTTCTTTGTATTCACAGTGTTTACCACAATTCCTGGCACATAGTAGATGCTTAATTAATTTTTGTTGATTGACTGTCTCATTGTCCTCATCCTGGTCACATCTAGAATATTGTTTGGACAACCACTTCTGGTTATCAAAATATGCAAGGGACATGACCAAACTGGAACATATTTGGAAGATGATCACCAGTATAGTGAGGGGACAGGGACTTGAAACCTTGCCTTTAGAGGATCTGTTGAACGATCCAAAGCTGGTTAACCTGGGAGAGGGGAAGGGGGAGGAAGAGGTTGAAAAAATATTGCTAGCGATCTTCAAGTATTTAAAGGTAGAGGGGTTATTACACTTGGTCTCATTGTCCTCCTTAGCCCAAGAGAACAGAACTAGGGAGAGGAATTAGCAATAATGAATTAAAAAAATGAGGGCCATTTTAACATTTTAAAAATTGTGCAGAAGAGAGCAGAAGGAAATTTAGATAGAAGCAGGACAGTTTTGAAAGTTAGAATTTACTCCGTGCTTTTTTTTTTAAGGTAAGCAATACGAAATAGAAACTCATGATTTCATATAGAATCCTGTTTTCATATTCTGTTATGTGTATGTAAATATACCTTTTTATTGTTAAGTTCAGTTCAATTTTTTTAAGAAGCCTGGAAACAAAGGAAGAAGCCAGGTTGTGATGAGCTTTAAGTACCAATGGACTTTATATTTTATATTGGAGGTAATAGGGAGTTACTGGAATTTATTGAGTGAGTGTGAGGGAGGTGATATGGTCGACCTTTTAGGAAATTCATTTTGGAACTTCTGTGTAGGATAAATTCAAGTGGGGAGAGATGAGGCAGGGAGACTAATTAGAAGGTTATTGCAGTAGTCCAACGGAGAGGCAATGAGGGGCTTAGCTACAGTAATGGCTGTATAATATGGTGGAGAAAAGGGGACATATTAAAAAATATTGTGGCTGTAGAGATGACAATATTTAGCACTAGACTGGATATGTGAGGTGAGTGACATGTGGAAAAGACATGTGAACTACATAAGAATGACATGGGAAAAGACATGTGAATGACACATGAGTGATAGATGAATGACACACATGAATGGCACATGAGCAACGTATGAATGACATGTGAGCTACATATGAGTGACACGGGGCATGCAAATGACACATAAATGACATGTGAGTGACATACAAAGCACATAATAGTGCCGCATGGATGACATATGAGTGACATGCAGACAACACATGAGTAACATGTTAATGACATCTATAGTTTGGGTTTTGGAGTGGGCAAATGAGAATCTAGCCTTCTAATTCCCATTTTGAATAGAGATAGAGAGGAAGGAGGACAGAAATTACAATCCGCTAAGTCAGTCAATAAACATTTATTAAGTGCCTTCTTTGTGCTAGGCACATCTTGAATTTCAGATGCCTATAAGATAGCCAATTGAAAATTTCTAATAGGCAGATAGTGATGTGGGATTGGGGCCCAGGAGAGAAACTAGTACTTGGATATCGAGGGATGGAAATCTGGCCTCAGACACTTGACATATTTACTAGCTGTGTGACTTCGGGCAAGTCACTTAACCCCAATTGCCCTTCCCTCCCCTTGCAAAAAAGAAAAAAAGAAAAAAAAGAAGAGATCATTAAAGCATTGCCATGGATGAGAATGAAAGCTCATTGCCTCAGGGAATGCCTAGACTCAGGGACCAAGAACAAAACTAGTAGAGACCACTGTTGCTGAAGTTAAGAAAAAATTACTCGGGAAAGAAATGGACATCAACAGAGATATACTACACAAATGTCAATTAGGAAAAAATTTAATTTGGCAATCAAGAGATCATTATTATCCTTGGATATGGTTGTTTTGTTAGTGTGGTAGTGGTGGGAGCCATACTACAAGAGAGGCTGAAGAGAGGGTGGTAGGGATATGGAGGCAACAAGTATACCTAGATCAGATGAGACAATAATTGTAAATCACTTGGCCAATAGTGCTGTATAAATGGTAAATTATTGTTATAATCATTATCTTTATTTCAACCCCTACCTTCATCACTGGGGACTTCAGTAGAGATATTTGCTGTCCCCTCAAAGGCCCCAGACCTCCCCTTGAAATGAACTGCCTGAAAGTACTTCCTCTCCGCTCATTGGCACCCGAAGAGCTCTCTCTTTGTGTCAGTCATGTAAGGGGCACCGTATCATTTCCTTTCACTTTCCCCTGGGTTGGTTGGGATCGTCAGTCCACACCTGGTCAAGGGAAACCTTCCACCTCCACCAAGAAGCCCTGTCCTTATTCCTGAGTTCTCTCCAAGTGGAAATGTTCTAGGCTCTCCTCCCTCCTCCTCCACCAATCTCATCGTCTTGCCCATAAGGGTTGAGTTGGAGCAGTAGCTACAGAATAAGGAGGTGGATCGATTCCTCTCTTTCTTCCCTCTTCCAGAGACTGTTCTGTGACTCTTCCCGGACCACCCTCCCCCACAACTTCTGTGAGGGGATGGGTTGACGGAAGATTGAAAGGGATAAGTTGCTAGGAATATGGTCTCCAGACCAAAGCCGGGAGGAAACATCACCATTCCCAGATGTTAGCGTCTAAGAAGACCCTCAGATTCCTTGCTCTAGTTACAACTCTGGCTAGATTACCTGGCTCTTTTTTGGGGCTACAGGTGCACAGGTTGCTCAGTTTCCCCTATTTCTTATTCTCTAGTGCCCTCTTATGGTTATTTTAAGTCATGACTGAGTCCTGCATTGGCATGCTATGCCAATTCAATTAATTGGCTAGTAATGAGCCTACTGTGTACAACAAACACACTGGGCTCTGGGATCATAGTTGTGAAGCCAGAAGTAATCTCGGAAATCACCTAGTCCCACTCCTTTATTTTACATTTAAGGAAACGGAGAATCAGAGAGGTTTAGTAACTTGCCCAAGATCACACAGGAAGCGGAGCTGGAATTCAAATCCAGGTCTTCTCACTCTAAATTCAGTATTTGTTTCCACTATGTTACTCCCACACAACTTCTGCTCCCTCTTATCCTGAAGGAACAGAAAATTCAGAATCTCAGAACTTGGGAAAGGAAAGTTCTCCCTGTCCTCTATTCTCCTCCTTATCTAGCCTGTAGTGTTATATCTGTCTCCACACTGGAGAATTATCCAGATCCTAAAATTCCTTCTTACAAATGAATCGCAATATTCTTCACCATAAATCATAGAGTGACATGGGAAACGATACGTGAATGACATATGAGCGACATGTGAATGGCAGGCAATCTACATGCGAGCAACATGTAAATGACATATGAGCACCTCGAGAATGACATACGAGTGACATTCGAATGACATGCAAGCAACATGATGCAGGGCGCCATGTGAATGACATGAGAACTATGCACGAATGACACACGAACTACATAGGGGCGACATGTGCATGACATATGAACTACATGTGATTGGCATGTGAACTACCTACGAGTGACAAGGGAAATGACATGCGAATGTCATGTGAGCTACATATGAGTGTCATACGAATGACAAATGAATGACGTGACTGGTAAATGAACTACATGTGAGCGACATGAGAAATGGCATGCCAATGACATGAGAACCACATAGGAGCGACATGGAAAAGACAGTGAAATGAGCGACATGCGAATCACATAGAGCAACATGTGTATGACATACGACCGACATGTGGCCGACATGCGAACTTCCTATGAGTGACTTGGGAAATGTCATGCGAGTGTCATATGAGGGACATACAAACGACACATGAGTATCAGGCGATCCACACAGGAGTGTCATGTGAACTACATGTGAACTACATAGGAACGACATGGAAAAGACACATGAATGACACATGAGCGACATGCGAATTACATGCGAGAAGCATGTGAATGCAACATGAACGACATGTGACTGGCATGTGACCTTCATGTGAGCAACATGGGAAATGACATGCAGACTGCATACAAATGCCAGGTGAATGGCATATGAATGGCATGTGAATGACATGTGAGCTACATGTGTGACACAAGAAATTACATGTGAATGACATGCGGGTGACATGTGAATGACATGTAGTTTGGGTTTGGGAGTGTGCAAATTCGAGAATCTAGCCTTCTAATTCCCATTTTGAATAGAGAGAGAGAGAGAGTAGAGAGGAAGGAGGACTGAAATTACAATTAGCTAGGTCAGTCAATAAACATTTATTAAGTGCCTTCTTTGTGCCAGGCACTATGCTAAGCTCTGACGATGCAAATATAAAAAAGAAAGACAGTCCCTGTCCTCAAAAAGCATACAGTCTAATTGGGTAATTGCCCTGTGTAGGGGGCATGATGGAGTCCAATCCAAGGACTGGATTGAGGTTAGACTACAGCATGCCTCCTAGGCTCAAACTAGACATAGTCCAGCTTTCCTCCCTCCCCCTCCAGCTTCTACTTTGCTTGGACACAGCCTCTAAGATTCGGCAAATCGTTCATGCTTAATTCTCTGGGAGATTTCCAGGGGCTGTAGTAACGATGGAAGTTAGTTTTCTATGAAAACATACATGTACACTTTCCCCATTCCCTGACATTTTTCTTTATTGGGCTTTCTGTTTTCTAACTCCTGGCACCTGGAGCCTAGCTCAACCTGGGCCTCAGAGACAAGCCCAGCTCGTCTCTGTCCCTACTGCTACTACCACCCTGGGATTCCTTGGAGAGCTTGGTAGTGAGAGGAATTCCTGTTAGGACTAAGGATTCCTTTCCGGGTCATGTTTTCTCTTGAATGTCAGGATTCAGCTCACTTAAAGCTCCCTTGTGTAAAACTATTTTGAAGATGCAGCAGCTGGTGGGATGGAAGTTCAAGATTTATGAGAATGACTGGGGGAATGGGCACAAGGACATAAAGCAATAGAGGGAGTGATATATTCATGGGAAGATTTTACCCCTTTTCTGGGTCCTGCAACTCAAGAACCAAGTTCGTCCTAAGCCCCAGAAAGGTGACCCCTTCCACATCACCCTCAAAATCTGTCTTGTTTTGTGATTGAGCACGATGGATCAAAGTCAGACCCTAAGAAGGACTGCCCTTATGTCCCCCCATAATCATGAGGATTTAGGGCAGGATCTTGGAGGAAGGATGGGTGAGAGGAAGAACACAGGGACAAAAGAACAGATGAGGACATGGAGGTGAGGGGATGGACAAGATGATTACAGAGGAGCTAGGCCCAAGGAGTATATGCCTGATTTGCAAAATGATTTTGGGCTTCTTAATGTTTTACTCACTGCCCTAAGGCAAATGTGTGAGGCTGGCTGAAGTGTGAAGGGGATAGAGAGGAAGCTCCAAAAGTTTTTACAGCAGCTCGTTAGTGTTCAGAGATTTTCAGATAAAAGGTGAAGTTCAGAGGCCAACTCATGGGCAGCCCAGCACGTGTCACTCCCATGGAAGGGCAGGACCAGCAGAGGGCTGAGGTGTTGAAAGGCAGGAATGTGCCAACGCCCCAGAGCAGAGATTCCAGGAGTCAAGAGTCACACCCTGGCCCAGCTCCCCCTTCCGGTTCCTCCGGTCGACAGTTTGGCGCCAACTTACATAAGGTTTCAGACTGAACAGATAAGCTCATCAACTCCAATGCCTAGCACAGTGCCTGGCACATAGTAGGTGCTTAATAAATGTTCATTGATTGGTTACAGAAAGGGGTAAAGAAGACTTGGGATCTCTGAGATCCCCTTCTCACTTACACGTTCCATTTTGAACCTCCATCTCCTTCCCCAGCCTTATCCACAAGGAAGGGGGGGAAAACAAAACCAACCAACCAAACAAACAAAAACTAAGTCCTCTATTAGAGGTATTTGGACAGAAAGCCTCTTGAGTCAGGAAAATCTGGGTTCTAGTTCTGCCTCTGAAACACTGGCTGTGAGGCCTTGGGCATTCTGTTAACTGAACTCATTATCTTTGTCCCCAAACCCTCCCCTTTTCCTAACTTCCCTTATCGCTGTAGAGGGTACTACCATCCTTCCAGCCACTCAGTCAAATCCTGACATTTCTACTTTCCCGACAAACTCTCACACACACCTCTTTCAGGTCTCTGACACTGCTGCGACTTTGGTGCAGACCCTCGTTTTCTCATGCCCAGACTACGGTAATGGCTTGCTGATTGGTTTCCTTACCTCAAGTCTTTCTCTTCTCTAGTTCATTCTCCACTCAGCTATGAAACAGACCTTCCCTAAAGCACAAGTCTGACCGTGTCACCCCTTATTCATTCAAGTCCCATGATTCCCTATTACGTCTAGGATGAAATATAAAATCTTTTGTTTGGATTTTAAAGCCTTTTGACTCCATCTTACTCTCCCAGTGTTTTAATATTATGCACCAAATTCAGGGTATTTTCACTAGCTGTCCTCTATGGACACTATCCCTTCTCATCTTTGTCTCCTGGCTTCCCTTGAGTCTCAACTAAAGTACCATGTTCTGCAGGAAGTCTTTCCTAGTCCTCTACTGCCTTCCCTCTGAGACTACTTCCAATTAGTCTGAATGTACTTGCTTGTTGCCTTTCCCACAGACTCTGAGCTCCTTCAGAGCATGGACTGTTCTTTGCTTTTCTATGGATCCCCTCCCCCCTACTTAGCATAGTGCCTGACACATAGTAGGCACTTAATAAATGCTTGTTGACTTAAATGAAAGGGTTGAATTAGATGATTTGTAAGGTCTCTTCTAGTTCTTTAAATCTTCAAATTATTCCTCACTCCTTTCCCCGCAAAGGGCTGAATTGTACAACAAAGCTTAAACTATGATTGTTAGGCTTTCCAACAATCGAGAGGGTTAGAATGGGCCGGATGTTCCTACTCTCTCCTTCCTTCCCATTGCAAACTCAACAATAATTCCCAATATCCATAGAACCATATATTGATAGAGCTAAAAGAGATTTTTGGAAATTATCTGATTCAGGCTCCTCATTTTACAAGAGAGTGAACCAAAACCCAAAGAGTGGGTAAATGACTTGTCCAAAGTCACACAGCTAGCCTCTGCAATAGCCAAGGATAGACTTGCAAGTCTCTTTATTCTTAGTGTGTTTTTTTAAAACAAACAATATAGTTATTCCTCAGCTTCCTCCTCTAATCCTCTCCCTACCCTTTCAAAAAAAAAAAAGAAGAGAAGGGAGAAGCAATGGCAAAGAAGGATTAGAAGGAAGAGACAAAGGAACTAAAGGAGGAGAGAGCAAGTGCACAGGGAGGGGTTGGAGACAGAGGATGGAATTGTCAGAGAAAGAGGAAATGAGTCCCTAGGTTGGAGGGGAGGGTTGGAAGTGCAGATTATCAAGAAAAGAGAGGTGGCCTTCAAGAAGAATTGGAGGTTGAGGCACTAGGAGAAATGATAGAATTTCTGGGTTCTCTAAAAGGGTAAAATAAGAGTGATCTTTTTCAAGGGGGTTTCAGTACACTCAGTGAACACTCCAGTACACACCTCCCTTTCATTCCCACTCTCCACGCTGAAATGCAAGGGTGGGGCAGAACTCTCCCCATTTCAAAAGTTCTGATCCAAGAGCTTCTTTGGTGCCCCGTCCTCTGGTTTCGGCCTTATTTGAAGTCCATCGAAGATTTCGATACAGCTCTGTGCCCTCCTCCTCCAAGACAGTCCCAAATATGGAAACCCATGCTCCAGGATTTCCTTGACAACTAAACACCCACAAGAGGGAATGATTATAAAAGGAAGACAATGGAACTAGCTCCTATCTAGAT
The DNA here is from genome assembly GCF_011100635.1 of Trichosurus vulpecula. Lineage (NCBI taxonomy): Eukaryota > Metazoa > Chordata > Mammalia > Diprotodontia > Phalangeridae > Trichosurus > Trichosurus vulpecula. The sequence goes on along the minus strand of NC_050579.1, from coordinate 266,009,048 downwards.
GGCACATTAATGTTGACCAAGTACATTCCCCACAATACCCCTGTGAGTAAGTCTGTAAGGCAGTATTAGCCCTCACTTTGCAGAGACACAGAGAGGGTAAGTAAACAGCTTGTCTAGGGTCACACGGCTAGTAATAGCGAAGGCTGGAAGGCAGGTGGCAGGTCACTATTCTCTACCCTGCCTCCTAAACCTCTTTCCTTCCTAAAATGTTCCTTTTTTCCCTGTCTCTCACCCACCCCCCTTTTGTATTCATACCACACTGCACCTTGTATTCTATTTAGTTGTGTATATGCCATGTACTCATATTCCCGTATTACATTGTAAGCTCCTTCAGGGTGGGAAGAATTTAATTTTCATCTTTGTCTCCTCCCCAGAAACTAGTACAGTGCCTTGCACATAGTAGGCCCTTAATAATGTTTGCTGAATCCTGAATTCTACTCGGTTCAGCTCCTCCGACTGCTGGGTCCCTAGGATCCCGGAGATTCGTCTACCTTGGTGAGATTGTGCTGGGGCTGCCGGAAGGGTCAAGATTTACCTTTAGGGCTGAACTCAGGTTATAATTTTTCCTCAGCTTCAACCTCCTAATATAGCTCAGAGTCCCTTGGGGGAGAAATTTAGGAGTTTGTTTTCCTCGTGGATTGTATTTATGTTTGTCTTCTCCACCTCTTACTGCTGTTTCAACAGTGACTCCTCTCCATGCCCCTTTGTACCCTGGAGGACACCTATTATGTTCCAATTTTTATTTGTTTTGGGATACTAAATAGCGCCCTGCTCCTGGGATGAGTGGGGCCAGACAGGTTGGGCTCCCTGAACCCCAAGGGCCTCATTGTCCTGGGGTGCCTACCACTCCAGGCTGTGACATCACTTTTGCCTCCGGTTTCTGGGATTCAGTGACTCATTTCAGAATGTCAACAGGATGTTCGGAGACTTAAGGTGTCTTAACTGGAATGTTTTCCAGAGGGGTGGAGCTGTCTCTGCTTACTCTTTTCATCATTCAATTTTTCTTTAAAATTATTTGTTGGGGCAGCTAGGTGGTGCAGTGAATAGAGCACCAGCCCTGGAGTCAGGAGGACCCGAGTTCAAATCCGGCCTCAGGCACTTGACATACTTACTAGCTGTGTGACCTTGGGCAAGTCACGTAACCCCAACCGCCCTGCCTTCCCCCCTCCAAAAAAGAAAAAAAAGAAATTTAAAATTGTCTCCCACTCCCTGTGCTTCCTTCACCCCTACTTCATTATCCCCCCCCCATTTAATTCTAATCCCCTTGCTTTCTAAAGACATCATTGTCTCCATTCAACATACTTTCACTCTGTTCCCGGCTCCCTTGGACTCTCTTAAAAATCCGTCCTTGGCTTCCAGTTTCTTTGCGGCTTTCTCGCACTTCTATTTAGCTCCTTGAAAACCCCTACAATTTATTAAAAGCCAAAAGCAGAGTAGCTATTAACCTCTTAAATTGCCTCATGAAAATTTCATCCTTCAAAAAGTAGAGGTACCAACGAGGGGAAAATCTGGTTGTTGGGGATGGAAATGATGGGAACTTGGGAGGGAAGTGACCTTCCTTCCTAGAGTTTGTAATAGAGAAGGGATAATTAGCATACTCTGACACGTACCCAGAGTAGAACAGATTTCAAAGAGTTCAGAGAAAGGATGGATAGGATGTAATGAACTAAAATTCTATAGGAGAAGTCAGTTAAGGCGGCATAGGAAAATTTCAAGAATGAAATTCTGAAGCACAAAAGGAAGCAATCACATTGAGGAGAAAAAAAATGGAATTTGTCTGAAGAGACCAATGTGGATACACAGAAAACTCTCTAACCAATTAAGATTTTACTTTTAAAAAAATCATTTTTATATGCATTTATAATCTTTGCCTTGATTTCTTCATCTGTAAAATGGTGGGTCGAACTAGATGATCTCTAAAGGTCCATTATACCTTTATGATTTGGTAATTCTGCTATCACCTGACTGCTCGTCTTCACAAATTTGGTGCAAGTCTCTGCTTTCTTCTGAGTCCTTCTTCAATACCGGCCACCGCTTTGTATCCTGCCTTTTCCTCCACTGAGCAAAGTCACTTTCTGAGCAGACTTCCAAATTACTCTCCAGAATGGTTGGACCATTTCCCAGCTCCACCAACAGTGTATTAGTGTGCCTATCCTGACACTATTTTTATAAACTGTGCCATACTCTTATATTAATCCTGTTACTTGCCCTTGCTTCTGTACACTTCTTTTAAAAATCTAATTTGGTTTTGAAAGCCCTTATGACTGATTAATGCAGTAATTAAACCATGACTCCAGAATACTGAAGATAAACTACTTCCTTAGGGAGGACTCGCTTCCTGCCAGAGAGGTGATGAACTTAAAATATGAGAATTTGTATTGCTGGACTGCATATGTTGGGTTTTACTTATGGTTTTTTTTTTTTGTTCATTGTGTGTGTAGCTGGAAGTGGGGGGCGGGGAAGGAAGAAGGGGGTTGTGATTCCTCCGCATTCACTACTTCCTCACAACCTTCCTCAAAAATTTTGGTGGCTGCTTTATTCTCCATCCCCTCCTAAACTACACTCTGATGGATCCTCCCTGTACATGCCCCTCTTGACTTAGACTTGAGGAGAGGAGCTAGATCAGGGGAGGGGTGTGGATGCCTCTCCCTCAGCCTCAGTTTCAACGACGCTCACAAAGGTGCTTAGAGATCATTAGATAAAAAGGTTAGGGATGCCACACTCTGGGTGGGGAGAGTCTTGGTTTAGAGGAGCCATAAACTCCATGGCACTACTCAGATGTCTCTGTTACCCTCTTAAGAGATGCAGGGCAGGGTAGGGTCGGGGTGTGTGGCAAAGAGGAACCGGAAGGACTACACAGCTCCAGAGGATGCTGGAGGGAGAGGCTGCCAGGACTAATTGCCAAGCTGAGTGCCAGCAGCATGCCATTGATATTTGAGTGACAAGTCACCAGAGGAGAGGAAGGAAGCAAGGAAGGGAAGGAGGGGCAGATCAGTCCCTAAGAAAGTTGCAATCATGTGATACCATTATGTCCTTACTTAGATGCTCCTTGGGTGTTTCACTCATCACTTAATCTGTGGCTCACTTTCTGTCTCTGACTCTATCTTTCTTGGCCTTTTTGTCTTTATCTTTCCCTCTCTGCCTCTGCTCTCTTTTTCCATTGTTCCATGTTACTTCCTTTGCTGTTATCTCCTTTCTAGCCTATGTCTTCCTTTATCCAACCTGTCAGTCAGTCAATAAACATGCAAAGTGTCTATTATGCACTGGAACTCTGCTAAGTGCTGACACGAAGAAAGGAAAAGACAGTCTGTTTTCAAGGGTTTGCTGTCTAAAGAGGGAGACAACATGCAAATAACTATGTACAGATAAGCCATATAAGGGACAAATTGGAAATAATCACCGGAAGGAAGGGACCAGGATGAAAAGCTTCCTGTAGAAGGTGGGATTTTAGCTGGGAAAGCTATGAAGTGGAGATGAGAAAGGGAAGCATTATAACAGGAAGGCTGGCTCACTGACCCCAGTTTGGCTGAGACCTTCAATGACTCTCTATCTCCCACACTTCGTCTCACTTTCTCATTCTTCCTCTGTATTTTTTACAGTTAAAGGGTAAGAGTGAAAGAAAGGGGCAAGCAGCCACCCAGCCTGGGCTACATGGGGAAGCTAGGTGGTACAGTGAATAGTGCGTTGGACTTGAAGAGATGAAGGCCAGAGCTCCAATTTGACCTCAAATACCTACTAACTGTGACCTTGTGACCCTTGCTCTCTGCCTCAGTTTTCTTATCTATAAAATGGGGATAATAACACCTACCTTCCAGGATTGTTGTAAGGACAAAATGAGATAATAATTGTGAAATGCTTAGCACAGTGCCTGGCACATAGTAAATGCTATAAAAATGTTAGTTATTATTATCATTATTGTTATTTTTATTAAAATTGTGCTTTGCAAACTGTAAAGTACTATTAAAAGGCTAACTATTATTAGAATGCTGGCTTTAGTCACCAGCTTTGTAGGTTCAGAAGCTTGATTTTATCATTCCACTCGATGTGTTTTATGTGGATTATGGGGATGGATTCATGATATCCACATGAGATTTACTGCCAAACATGGTATGACAATGTATTTATTTATACTGAGCAGTATAAGTGCTAAGCGGACAGAATATTCATAATATAGAGAGACAGAGGCAACATGGCATAATATAACCTCTGAAATATACTATATGACTTTCCTAGTGTGACCCAGGGAAAATCATTTAACCTCTTAGTGCCTGTTGGCAACTCTCTAAATCTTTAAGTTTCAAAGAAGTTGCCTACCTTTACTGGCAGAGGGATTTTCTTCGTCTAGGAATTCCCTGCATCAATGAAAATGAGAGATCCAGTCCCTATTCTCCAGAGCACATTCTTTTTGCACCGAGGAACCAGTCCACTATTAGGAGGTGGTTTGGTGAGCTTAGAGTCAGAACACAATGATTATAGGATTGAAATATGAATAATATTATAATAAAATTATATCTGGAAGAGATCTTAGAAATCATTTAGTTGAATTGCTTCATTTTTTAAAAATAGAGGCCCAAAGAATTAATGACTTACCCAACATCATAAATGCGAGTAGCAGGGCTGGGATTTGAACCCATTTCTTCAGACTGCAAATTCAGATCTCTTTCTTCTACACCATGAGTCAGATGATCTGACTCCATACTGCCATCAGGTCAAAAAATGTATCATTAACATTTGGTGACTAGAATATGGCTGTGGATGGGCCTAATTGAAAAGACATGGGATAGGTAAAAGGTATCATAGTAGCAGAATAGCATTGTATATTAAAAAAGACATTCTCATGTGAAGTTTAGGAACTAGGAGGGGGAAGCATTGTGGAGATCAATGAGAAAAGAAACAAAAGTGATTTTGTCATTGTGGTGTGCTACAGACCACTTGGACAGAAAGAGGAACCGGATGAGGAGTTTAGGAAATAGAACACAAGCCTAGCACAGAGAGATTTTATAGTAATAATGTTCAATCATATGGAAATTTTCTGAAACTTTCTCTACTAAAAGTGGAGTATCTAATAAACTTCTCGATTTGTCTTAATGATAATTCAGTTCTTCAAAAGATTGAGAAATCAACAAGGGAAATTTAATTCTGGATCTGCTACTGGATCTGCAAGAAGAAATGATTGCTGGGAGACCTTAGAGAAAGCGATGATTTCCCCCTAGAGTTTGTGATGGTAAAGACCAGAAAAATCATCGTCTGCCACATCCCCAAGGTTTGGAGAGAACAAATTTCAAAGGTTTCAGAGGAAGGAATCCATAGACAGTAGTTCTATAGAGAAAGTCAGTTGAGTAAGGACTGGAAATTCTCAAAAATGAAATTCTGAATATACAAGGAGAAACAAATCCAAAGGGGAGAAGAAAGGGAATTGTCTTAAGAGACAATTGAGACGATAAGAGACAATCCCCGTTGGTATGGGGATGGAACTAACCAACCAATTTAGACTTTTTAAAAGATACATACAAAAGATGACCATAAGACCAGAGCTTGACCATAAGAGCACGGCACAGTCTTATGGGAGGCAAAGCTCACATTGAGCTAAGCTAAGGACAATGAAGAGTGCCTAGTTGCCTTTTTTTTTTAAGTTAAATCGGTGAAAAGAGGAAGATCAAAGAAAGGAAAGGATCTTTGCTTGAGGTGAATGGGGTTATAATAACTAATTGAAGGCAGATGCTGAGTTCATAGAACTTTGGACTTTGGAGTCAGGAAGACCTGAATTTGAATCCTAGCTCAGATCCTTATTAGCTGCGTGACCCCGGACAATTCACTTAACCACTCTTAGCTTCAATTTCCATTATCTGTGGGATGGGGATAATAACAACATCTCTCTCATAGGGTTGTTGTGAGGATCTGATGTGATGTCATATGTAGAACAGTAAGTAAGTAAGAAGCAGTAAGGAAATGCTAGACATTGTGATTTTGCTTCTGTTTTCTCTGCCAAGGAGAATGACCTTTGCACTGTAAATAACAAGAAAGAAAGGCTACTGGGGACTTTATATCCAATTTAAATAAGGAGATTGTAAGAAAACAGCTACCCAGTGACCTTGGTGAATTCAAGTCATCAGGCCCAGCTGAACTACATCCTCCTTTCTGAAACAACCAATGGAGGTGACCTAGCACTTAGGTCCTCCTCCTCTCCCCATCACTTTCCAGTATTCTTACACCTTACTGCCCCATGTATACCCTTCAATTCAATTCAAACAGGCCTCTTGGCTGTTCCATGAACAAGACATTCATCTCCCCTCTCTGGCCATTTTCTCTGATTGTCATCCAAGCCTGGAACGTTCTCCCTCCTTTGCTTCAACTATTGACCTCACTGGCTTCCTTTAAGTCCCAGCTAACAATCCTACCTTCTACAGGATGCCTTCCTCAACTTCTCTGGATTCTAGTGCCTTCCTTTGCTTAAATACTTCCTATTTATCCTGTGTATTGCTTGATTTGTATATATTTGTTTACATGTTGTCTCCCCCATTAGATTGTAAACCCCTTGAGGGCAGGGACTGTCTTGTGCTTCTTTGTTTAGCCCCCAGAGTTTAGCACAGTGTCTGGCACCTAGTAGATACTAAATAAATGTTGATTGATTCCTGAGCTGTTGTCAGTGATATTTGAAAGGTTTTGGAGAATGGGAGAGGTACAACAGAACTAGAAAAGGGCAGATGTTGTCCTAGTTTTCAAGAAAAAAAAAGGAAGAGAATAGTCTTCAAATTATAGGCTAGTGAGCTTGATTTAAATTCCTGGGAAAACTTTAGAACAGAGTATTAAGTAGATGTTTAGTGAACATCTAGAAAAGGAAGTAGGGATTAACAATGAGCCACTTTGGCTTCATTAAGAACAAGGTATGTTAGACTAATCTCTATTTCCCTTTGTAACAGGATTACTAAAGGAATAGATCAGAGGTATGCTGTGGACATAGTTTATTTAGACATTAGCAATGCATTAGATAAAGTATCCTATACTATTCTTGTAGAAGAGATTGCATAATGTGGACCTGGTGACAATATAAGAACAATTAATTGGATGCAGATCTGGTCGAAGGTCCTGGTATGATGATTAGTTAATAGTATCATGTCAGTTTGATAAAAGATCTCTTCATCGACTTGAACAAAGGCATAGATACGAATGCTTAACAAAATTTTAGATGACTAACCCAAAGCTGGGAGTAGCCAGGAACTTCTCGGATGTCAGTAAGGATATCTAAAGGTCTTGATAACCTAGAGCAGGGGTGGGGAACCTGTGGACTCAAGATCACATGTGGCCCTCTAGGTCCCCAAGTGCGGCCCTTTGACTGAATCCAAACTTCACAGAACAAATCCCCTTAATAAAAGGATGTGGCCTCAAGGTCGCAGGTTCCCAACCCCTGCCTTAGAGTACTGTGCTTAGTTTAAGAAGATGAAGTTCAACAGGGATATGTGTAAAGTCTTACATTTGGATTCAAATCATCTTCACAAGTTTGAAATGGGAGAGTCATGGTTAAACTGAAGTTTTCTGAGAAAAGGTCTGGGTTTGTTTCTTTCTTTTCTTTCTTTCTTTCTTTCTTTTCTTTTCTTTTTTTCTTTTTTTTAGCAGATTACAAGCTCAATATGAGATGGCAGGGTGGGGTGGAAGCCAAAAAAAGCTATTGGAATCTTGGGATATATTAAGAGAAGTCTGGTGTCCAGCAACAGAGAGGCAACATTTCTACTGTCCTTTGTCCTCATCAGACCACATCTGGAATATTGTGTTCATTTCTGAATGTCACAGTTTAGGAAAGACATGAATAAGCTTGTCCAGAATGGGGGCAATCAGGATGGTGAAGAGTTTTGAGTCTATGTCCAATGAGGTCTTCTTGAAGAAGTCTGAATATTTAACTTGGAAAAGATAAGATGAAGGTAGGCTTTGATTCAAATGTCTGAAGGGCTGTTGTGTGGAAGAGGGATTAGACTTACATTTGGTTACAGGGACCAATGAGTTCTATCCTTACCTTATGTTTTCCCACTCAGAGCAGACATGGAACTCTTTGCTTCATGGTCTTCCTAGAATCATAGAATTTAGAGTTGGAAGGTAGGTACCTCAGAGATCTATTTTACAAGCAACAAAACTGAGGCCCAGAACAGAAAAGTGACTTGTATAAGGTCTCACAGGGAATAAATAGAAAAGTCGGGCTTTGAACCTATATCCCATGACACCAAATATGAGACTCTTTCCACTAATAATAATAGCTGACATTTATATAGTGCTTTATAGCTTACAAAATACTTCAAAAACTTTATCTCGCTTGCTCCTACACTTAAGCCTGCTGTCTCCAAGCTTCTCAGAGTATATTATTCATATATTTTTAGCTTCGCATCACTTTCTGGCTCTCTCTTTCTTTGGTGTGATTTGCTATCTTTCTATATTGCTGCTTTGCTTTCAGTTTTTCCCCACCAGTCTATATTAGCCTGATATGGAAATGTGTTTTGCATGACTTCATATGTATAATGGGTATTGTATCTTTCGACTTCTCAATGGGTGAGGGAGAAGGTAAAAGGAGGGAGAGAATTAAGAAGTGAAAATAAAATTAAAAAAACAAAAAAAGTGGTTTTTAAAAAATCTTTATCAGCCTAACAGACAGTAAAAAAAGACAGAGGCAAGAAACTTAGAGACACAGAGCCAGAAACAAAAGGACAGACAGAAACAGAAACTCTTTCCAAAGATAGAATAGTTTCTTGCACTCGGTGATCACTCCATTCTAAATAAGTTAAAGCAAGGGGAGCAGGTTGACCAACTTTCTCAATGCATTGCTTCACCTTTGTTCCACTATGCAGGGAGGGGTTTGGCAAAAGCTGAACAGGAGATAAATGGGGTCTCCATAAAGGAAAGTTGAAAAGGAAAAAGGTAGGGGGCTGGTGGAAGGTAGAAGGTAGAAGGAGTGAGACTTGTAGGATCCTAGAATTAGAGCCGGAGGGGACTGTAGAACTGATTTAATCCAACCTCTTCACTTTGGCAATGGGGAGATAAAGCCCAGACCAGTTAAGTGATTGGTCCAAGATCACACAGATTCAGGATTCAAACACAGACCTGCTTTCTCCACTGCACCCTGTTGCGGATAAGAAATAATAGGGCAACGTGACTCTGTGAGGGATGAAATGTAGCCAGGAAGGTCGGGAAGTAGGAATTGAGCAGGAAGTCAGACCACCTTACCCTTTTCAGCTTCTTCTGCATTTCACCTTTAATACTAAGCTACTAGGAAGCAGAGGTGGTATCACACTTCTCTGTATCCCCTACAGAGACTAGTTCAAAGTATTCTGAGATAGGTAATGGATTGAGTTGAATTAACATTGAATTTAAAGGATTCTTTTACTTCAATTACTGAGCTCTTGCATTCGGTGTGGTCATTAAATGGACAAGGACAAGTTAATTAAGAATTAGTTCTGTAACCTCAAAAGGGTCTTAGATGGCGTGTTCATTAAACATATGAAGGAGGGAGATGGCAATGGTTATCAAAGACAATGGGAGCAGAAGAGGGCCAGCTGGAAGGCATGACTAATGAGGAAGGACTGACGGCGTTACTGCCTCCGTGCCTGGAATGCTGTCCTTCTTTACCTTTGTCTCTAAGCATCCCTGGCTTCTTTCAAAACTCAACTCCAACACCACCTTCTTCCGGAGGCCTTTCTCGTTTCCCCAAAATAAAAGTAAGTGAGGGAGGGAGGAAGGGAGGGAGGGAAGAAGGAAGGAAGGGAGGGAGGAAGGAAGGATTTATTGAGCATCTACTATGTGCCAGGCACTATGTTAAACACTTTACAAATATCTCATCGGATCCTCACAACAACCCTGGGAGGTAGATACTATTACAATCCCCATTTTACAGTTAAGGAAACTGAGGCAGACATAGATTAAGTGACTGGTCAAGGGTCAGGCAACTGGTAAGTGTTTGAGGCTGGATCTGTCATGTTTCCCCGACTCCAGGTCCAGTCCACTGTGCCATCTATCTGCCTATTTAGGCTATTCTAAGGCCATTTTCCGTGGGTGTATCTGGTACATATGACATATTCATATGATATATGGGTATATACACACATATATAATATACACACACATATGACATATACATTTTTCTTCATATCCTCACTGTTGAGTACACATAGTAATTGCCTTGTTAATTGATTGACTGGAAGGAGGAAAGGGTCATGGCCTAAGTGGCATAAGGAAGATTAAAGAGGGATGTTAGGTAAAAGGGTAAGGGTGTAGGGAACGTTTGAAAGAAGATGGGAAATTCTCCAATGGGGATAAGGAGGAATTGGAAGGAAGGAGCTGGGAAGGATTGGAAAGGAGAAAGTTAAAGAAATTGTATCCACTGAGGAGGGATTCAAAGGACAGGGATTGGGAGAATGAATGGAAGTACTGACAAGAGTTTTAAGGAGAAGCAGGGTGAGATTGATTTGGAGGCAGAAGGCGAGTCTGGTCTTGGTTCTGCCACTTACTATTTGGGTGAAAATGGCCAAAGTTCTTTACCATTTGGCCTTCATTTTCCCCACATGTGAAATCACAAGGCTTGTTCCTTACCTAATGAGATCGTTCTAATGAATATGCTTTGTAAAACCCAATATGGTTTACAAATCCGTTACCATTATTAAGGAAGAAGGAAGGGAAAGAGAAAATAGCCACCATCAGAGGAATTTGGCCTACTTCCTTACATTCATAGACTCATAGATAAAGAGCTAGAGATGACCTCAGAGACTATTTGGTCTAATTCTCTTGTTTTGCAGATGAAGAAACTGAGGCCCAGGGAGGTTAAATGATTTCCCCAAGGTCACTCAAGTAGCAAGCATTACAGGTAGGATTTGAAGCCTGGTCCTTGGCCCCTGAAATTCTGTGTTTTTTCTACTGCATTATGAAGATTTTATTCCCTGGACTCTTTTTTCCTGCCTTTTCCCTAGTAGTCCTGAATTTGCAAACCAGGATTTTTCTCTTCTTGCCCATCACACCTCATCCCTCTCTTCCTTTGACATTGTAGGACCAGTTCATTTTCTTCAGAGAGCCTTCTGGAAAAGCTTTGCTCCCTCTCTGTGTCGCTCAGCGCACCTTCATAATTTGGTAATCATAGATTTCAGATGATGACATATGTGTATCCTTTGTCACTCTTATCAGGCTGCTTGAGAAGGAGGACAATGACTGTCCTGTAATCAGGCTCCTAAATGCCTACCAATACCCCTTTGTAGGCTCAATGAAACTTGTTGACTGGCTTGAAAGAGCAAAGAAGATGGCACAGAAATGATTGACCTTGAGAGACTGAGAAGGGAGCGGCATCAGGCGGGAAGGTGGGAAGGTGGGAAGGGTGAGGATTTGAAAGGGATTTGAAAGGGAAGAGGCATTAGAAGGCGAGGGTGACTTCTCTCTGCTTGGCTACTCAACTCCATCATGGCCAGCTCTCTGGACTTCAGTGCTCTCATTTATTAGAAGCACAGAGTGTTAGATTTGGAAGGGATCTTAGACATTGTCCTTTTGTGCTGCCTTCATTTGCGGAGAAGGAGACTGGGCTCAGAAAGGAGAGGAAACTTGCCTGATGTTACACAGTTAATGGTAGAGTTGAGAAGCCAGGTCCCTCAACTCCCAGCCTTGAGCTCTTTCCACCATTTTGAAATCTTTCTGCAGTTTTAGCTAGTCTTCTAGCAAAATCCACAGAGGATTGTGGGATGAAAGGTGCCTTTCAAGTAGACAACTATTCTATACTTTTAAAAAAATATCCTTTTTAGAAATCTCCTTCTTAGCTTCCCTTTCCTAAAAAGAAAGTGATGGGTCATTAGAAAAGGATCTCTCTAATTTATATACTAGGGCTTTTCCTAGAGCAGGAGTTTCCCAAACATCTAGGAGACCAGAGAGTTATCGTAAGGGGCTATCTCATTAAATAAGCAAGTGTACCTTGGATAGACTTAACTAAATAATCTGTATGACACATTTATAATTACAGTTTTTCTAATATATGCTAATGCCTTTGGTAATGATAAAATACAAATTCATTTGAAAGTGCGGGGGGAAAAAGAATTGGAGGGTAGAAGGAAGCAGCTGATGATATGGTTGGCAGAGGCAAGAACCAGACTCCATGAATTAGAGCAAGGAAAGTAAAATCAATCCCAAAAGACCAATTCCACCCTTTCCCTCTCCCTGGGGCTCAATGAGGATTGGAGGATATAGTGTGGAATTAGGCATAAATAATGGAAAGGGAGCAGATGGGACCTGGAATTGAGACATCATAGAAAGAGAGCCTCTCCCAAAATGCTTTGCTCCTTGTGTCACTGCCCTGGCACAATGAAGTCGTGATTAACAACACAGTAAAGAAAAAGTGGGGACACTATTAGTATGAATCAGTAGCCAGAAAAAATCAGATAGACTGTAAGTTCTTCCACCTAGATTGGTAGCAACTTGAAGGCCAGGAGCACAGTTTATACTCTTTTTTGGGGTGGGGTGGAGGTTGGGGTGGGGTGGTGGCACTCAGAGTGTCTTGTTCAATAAATACCTGTGGGTTTTTTTTTTTTTTGAGAAATGTCAGGTCCTGACATTCCACAGAATCACAGCATCCTGGAGCTGGAAGAGACCTCAAAGACCGTCTAGTAAGTCCAATATGTATCTGGATAAGGTCCCATGAGGATGAAGCCACTAGAGCATGAGCTGGCTGATTGCCAGCACTGGAAAGCCTTCTCTGGACAATTCTCAATTGGTCAATGTCCTTTCTAAGACATGGCCCCCAGAAAGGAACACAATGGTCTAACGACATGGTCTAACCAGGCCAGAGTACAGTAGGACTGTGGCTACCCTAGTCCTGGACACTGTATGTGGATCACAAAAACCAATTAGCTGTATGGCTGCCATATCACACCACTGACTTATTCCAAATGTGTTCTTTGCTAACAGGCCCAGATATTTTCACTCATAGGAACTATTGTCTAACTCTCCTTCTCCCATCTTGATTTTGTCAAGTTGATTTTTTAAACCCAGTTGTAAGACTTTATAGATCTAACCTCTCTCACTCTGCTCCCCACCTCCAATTACTTAGAAGGGTAGAGATTTGAAAAGTGGGTGGAGATGATAAGTGAGGAGAGACTCACCTAGAATAAAGAGGTGCCACATGCAAGGTCAGAGAGGAAAGGAATTTGAGGATGTCTTGCCAGGGGTGATTGCTGGATGTATTTACTCTGTTACACAAAGAGGTGGAAAAGGTCAGAGGTTTCTGAGAGCTCCATGCCTCAGAATGAGCCAAACTCTAAATCGACCTAGATTCCCAGGCTGTTCCTCATGATGTGAGGATCAAGTTCAGAATCCCTTGAAAGTGTCTCTCTCTTCATCTAGTGTATTGAGCAATGAGGGTCCACATTCCTTTGCCTGCCCCAAAGGAATTAAAACAAAATTAAACAAAATCAAACTATACATTTCCTAGAATTCCTGGATTTTATGTCAGTCAGCCAGTCAATAAACATTTATTTACCTCTTTCTATGTGCTAGGTATTGTTCTGAGGGCTGGAGAACAAAGAAAAGCAAAAATATGGTCCTCACCCTTACAAAGCCCACATTCTCATGGTGGGGGGAGGGGTAGGGGGAGACAATATGAAAACAACTAAGTACATGCAAGATATATAGTGTATAAATGGAAGGTCATCTCAGAGGCAAGGCTCTAGCATTGGGGATGGGGGGAGGGGACTGGGAAAAGCCTCTTACTTCCGGAAGGTAGGATTTGAAATATGTCTTAAAGGAAGCCAGGAGCCAGCCATCCACCACCTAGTGTTGGAAAATTTGTCTCTTTTTAGAAGCAATGACCATGTGCAAAGGGGGAAACAAAACCACTATCTCTACCTAATGCCAACCAAGAGAGAATGCCTATCCGAGATGGCAAATGCATTTGGATGGGATTAATTATGTAGCTTCACCATGACCCCTAGGCAGACACATAGACTCCCAGTCCTGAAAGCCTTTGGAAGGCGAGCATTTTAGTGAATTAGAAGAATGCAAAAATGCAGAAGAAAAAGGAGAGAGGACTGAAGAGAACTATAGAAAACGGCAAGAGAAAGAAAGACCAAGACATGGGTAAACAGAGTGTAAGGGTAAACAGAGTGACACAGAAACAGAGGACTACATAGAGACGAGAAAAAATGGTTGTAAATTCATCCCTTCCCAAATAAATGTCTTTGGTTATACTTACACTTGTATTCCCACAGCATTTGCTTATAGACCCTAATAAGTATGTGTGTTTTTATCACGGTATCTTTGTATTTGGGTGTCTACTTCTGCTTGGATCCCTCCTAATACAAGTGTGGTCCCTCCCCTCCCCAGAGCTGTGCCTAATGAAAGTGCTGGAACTCAATGAAGGTTCATTGTTGTTTGTTGTTGTATTGTTGTACCTGTTGACAATAAAAGAAATGACAGTGTCTCTCTGTGCGTTTTATTTGTGTAATTCTCTATCCATGAATATCTGGCTCTAGGAGGTTTATGAAGTTAACCAAGCATGTTTTGTCAGTGTTATCTGTATCTCTATGAATGTGTGTGTGTGTGTGTGTGTGTGTGTGTGTGTGTGTGTGTGTAGCTGCCTGTCCTTGATCATAGTTGCATGCTACTGGGTGCTTATTTATTTATAAACCCTAGAGGGTATTCAGAAAGAGGGACGTAGCAAGAGAAGCAAAGAAATGGGGAGAAAGAGAGAATGTGAGGGCAGAGAGACAGGGGAAGGGAGAGAACCTGAACGACAGATTGGCAGAGCCGGAAAGAAACAGAAAGAGAGAGGCAGAGTAGCACCCAAGTGGATGGAGACAGAGATTAAAGTAGAGAAATGAGAAGAAAGAAAAGTGACAACAAAACATAAATGGAGATGGAACGAAAGGTAGTGAAAAGCAAAGTAGAAATACACAAAGGGAGAGATGGGGACAGCCAGCCAGAGAGACTCCCAAAGATCAGAAACATGGTGGAAAGCTAAATGGGTGATCTGGGAGGCCCCACACTAGAATTCTGTTGCATCTGGACAGAGGGGGACTCTGGACTGATGAGATTTCATGAATTAACTTACAGTGTTTGTGTTTGGGGTGTTTAGTGAAATCTTCCTTGGAGGCTAAAGCCAAAAGGATCCTGGAAAGACAGTCAAATGAGTGCTCAATTTGGAATTGGAGAATCTATATTCAAATCCTGACTCTATCACCATCTGTGTGTGCATAGACAAATGATTTAACCTCTCTAGGCTTAAGTTTCCTCATCTTGAAAGAAGAACATGCTAGATGACTTTTAAGTTTCCTTACAGCTCTAAATCTATGATTCTAGGTTTCTGCTATGGCTTGGGAATCTTTACTTAGCTGGTGCAGAGGGTCCTAGAAGATCTGTGAGGTAAAGATGTGAGTTCAAATACCACTGCTGTTACTTGTTAACTGGGTGACCTTGGGCAAGTCACTTAACCTCCATGTGCCTCAGTTTCCTTATCTGTAAATGGCAAACCACTCCAGTATCTTTGCCTAGAAAACCCCAAATGGGATCACAATGAGTCAGAAAGGACTGAAAAACAATTGAACCAAAAAAAGGGGGCGTTGGACTAGATAGCCTTTGAGGTCCCTCTTGACCTATGCTATGAACAGGGGCAAATGGAGTAAGTAGAAGAAGAGTGGAACATTTATTGGGTTTGGACACAGAGAGCCTGCAGTTGACAAGGACT
Organism: Trichosurus vulpecula; assembly: GCF_011100635.1. Taxonomy (NCBI): domain Eukaryota; kingdom Metazoa; phylum Chordata; class Mammalia; order Diprotodontia; family Phalangeridae; genus Trichosurus; species Trichosurus vulpecula. The sequence goes on along the minus strand of NC_050579.1, from coordinate 265,993,360 downwards.
TTGGAGTTATAGTCAGAACACATGGAACCTAAACCTGAATCTGTCGCTTACTACTTTTTGATGCTTAACAAGTCACTTAAACTCTCTGGACCTCAGCTTCCTCATTTGTAAATCATGAGAATTGTTCTAGATCAGGGATGGGGAACCTGCCAAAAGAATTTGTTCTGTGAAGTTTAGATACCATCAAAGGGCTGCATTTGAGGACCTAGAGGGCCACATGTAGCCTCTAGGCTGAAGGTTCCCCACCTTTGTTCTAGATGATCTTTAAGGTTCTTTCTAGCTAAAGAAATCTATGACCTGCAAAATGAAGAGATTGGATGTCCAAGATCTCTTTTATTCTAAATCCTATAAGCCTATCCAATATTTATTGAGTATTGTGTACTTGGGACAGTGCTAGGGCTGTGGGTGTTTAAAAGACGAGTAAAACATGGTCCTTGCCTTCAAGAAGCTTAAAGATTTGTAGGGATATGTCTTGTTCATAACCAGAAATAATTATAGTAAATGTGAGTATTAATAAATTCCTAAGACAGTATAAACACAGCGCCACAAGGGTTTAGAGGAGGGAGAAATCTCTTCTAATTGGACAGATCAGAGAAGGCTTAATGGAGGATGAGGAATCTGAGCAGTCTTGAATGATGGGCAGGGTTTGGAAAAGTGAGCACAGAATAGGACAATCCATGGAGCAATGGGAATTTTGACAGTAAAATAAAAGAAAGTGAACATGTGAGAGAGAACCCTAGTATGGCAAAGATGAAGGTGGTACACAAGGCACCCTCCCTCCTTCTCATGAACCAAAGTATTTCTGAGGCCAGGGAAGGTGGGGACAATGGAGATACAGAGCTGGGAGTTAGAGCTACGATATACATAGACACAACCAGAAAGAGATAATGTCAGAGAAAGAAGCACACAATCCTGTGGCCTCTTCCAGAAACCAGCCTCCTGAACAGCTGCTCCCCCCCCCCCCCCACCCCCTTTCGGCCCCCAGTTGAAGGAGTGCCAGACACCTGGAATGACTCATGCCTTGAAGATGCTGGTGCAAATGCCAAGAGTGCACCTGGGCATTTTGCCCACCTTTCATTGGGCAGATGCTAGCGGTGGGAAGAAGGCAGAAGCATGGAGACCACTGGGTGGGTGGGGAGCACCAAAGAGGTCCAGGGTTACTTGGCTCTGCTTTAGCTACCTAGTGCCCCCTAGTGTCTTTCTCTTTTGCCCTGGGGACCCAGGTGTCCTATCCTCTCCTCCCCCTTCCCCTTGGGAAGTTGGAGAACCAGATGGGCTGTTGCGCAAGGTCTCTGCCTGCTGTTTACCTCCCGCGGGTGCCTCCTCCCTCTCTATAAAGCCTGTGCTGAGCGGGGGAGACGCGGAGAGACAGAAACTGAGGCTGTCGAAGAGAGGAAGACAGACTAAAAGAGATCCAGAAAGGAGGGAAAGAGAAGTCCAGAAGTGAAGGAGGTAGAGGAGGAGAAATAGACAGATCTAGTATTTCGGTGGGGTGGGAAGAAAGAGAAAGAGTAAGGGAACCCACTGTGGGGGTCGAAAGAGCATCAGGTGGACCCTTGCCCCATCTCCCCATGGAGGTTTCGGAGTTGGGTCCCGGGCTGGTGGAGCGTTTGGAGCAGCTGTCGACTTGCCCGCTGTGTGGGGGCCCCTTCCAGGACCCCGTGCTCCTAGCGTGCGAGCACAGTTTCTGTCGCGCGTGCCTGGCCCGCCGTTGGGGTGCCCCTCCAGGGCCCGGTGACACTGACACGGCGCCTCCCACGGTTTGCCCCTGCTGCAGTCTCCCGTGCCCTCGCCGCAGTTTGCGGTCGAACGTGCGCCTGGCAGTGGAGGTGCGGATCAGTCGCGGGCTGCGGGAGAAGCTGGCAGAGCCAGGGGCTCGGACCGGGAGGCGCCGTGGGGGACGCATCCCTACCATGGGCTGTCAGGATCCGCACGGAGAGGTGAGGACTTGCCCGGGGAAAGATGGGCGGGCTAGTAGGAGCTAGGGACTAAGGTTCAGAGTAATGGGAGTTGGATACTGGGAGGCCGTACGTATGCCTGGATCTGGCGGCGGGAGGGAGGGGGGTACCTTGATTTACTTGGCTTCGGAGGGAAGTCTGGGGGGAAGAATGGAGTTGGGAAAGAGAGAGACTGGAAGGTCGTTTGGAACACACTATGGTGTGCTGAAAGTTGGAGATGAGAGGGAAGGGTGGAGTCGGTCTTGAGGAGAGAAGGAGGATTTTGGGGAAGGGGAAGGAAAGTAGATTTCAACTGGGGTAACCTGGGTTGAGTGACGGTTGAACGCCGAAGACCTTAAACGGAAGAAAAAAAAAGATCAGAAAGTGAGGAAGGTGCTGGGTCCAGCACTCGGGGCCTGAGAGGCAGGTGGGACCCGGTAAAGGAAGGTGAGGTGGAAAATACCTGAGCCCTGAGAAGCGATTTGGGGGCTTAAAGCAGGGAAGTTAGATCTTTGGAAGGACTATAGGATTTCCTGAAGACAGCTGGCATACGTCAGTGAGTGCTTGGCATTGTACACCTGGGTTGGAGTTAGAAACCTGGTTGTTATTGTTGATCTGTCTTTTTCAGAGTCCTAGGTGGGGATTAGGGGAGGGGAGGGGGTGAAAGTAGGTGAAACCAAGGCTGAGGGCAGCAACATGGTGTATGGGTTCTTTGGTTTTCACTTTGAATCCAGGCTACGTGGTTGCAGGGTCCCCATTCCCCTTGAGGACCCAGGTAACCTGGTCCTTGGCTTCCTTCCCTTCCTGGGACACAGAGGTGTTTAGAAGCTCTTGCAGCCCTAGCCACTTCCGCCCTTTGAAGCTCTCAGAGACCTAATTAGTCTTGTGGCAATTAACATAACAAGACTAATTGCCTCCTCACCCCCATTCCACCTTGGCTCCAGCTAAGACTGGTCCACACCCTTGCCAACAGCAAGAGACCCCTGATTGAGGAACCTTGGGGCACCTTCTCCGTTTCTCAGACTCCTCAAGAAACTATGAGCCTCAGTCTCCTTAGCATCTGTTGGGGGCCACACCCCAGATCTAAATGCCTTTCCAGGTTGTTGGGGAGTCCCAAAGTTTGGAGAGGCTAATAAACACTATTAGGGTTTTATGGTGAGAGGGGAAGCAGCTTTTATTAGAGAGCCTGGGAAAGGGATGGGGGTGGGGGAGAGGTAGGGGAATAATGCAGCATGAAAAGAAAGTTCTGTAAGCAAAGAGGCTTATAATGCCTCTCTAACAACAAAGTTTGAGGAATTGTTTGTTGAGGATAAGTTCTCGAGGGTATGGGCATAATATGGTAAAAGATCAAGGAAAAAAGGAGGAGCCTAGCCAGGCTAGGGTAGGATGAAGGAAATGAGAATGAGACAGGTTTGATGGGTGGGTGGGGAGACAGACAAGGGGATCATACCTTTAGAGCTTAGAAGGGACCTTGGAAGTCATCTACACTAACTCTTTCATTTTACAAGTGAGGAAACTTCATCCCAGAGATGTTAAAGATGACTTGCCCAAGGTCACACAGGTGGTGGCAGAGATGGAATTCAAACTTCCTACCACGTTATGCTAGGAAGTATTGAGAGGCGAATGCCTGTGAGGGGTGGAACGGGAAATCTGTGGAATAGGAATTCTTTACCTAGGTTCACAGACTGGATAGTTTTTAAGGGGTCCATGAAAGTGGGTTAAAAAAATACATCTTTATTTTTTATTAACATCTAACTGAAACTTAGTATTTCCATCAACTATTTAAAAATATGTTTCTGGGAAGGGGTTCATAGATTGTAACAAAAAAAGGTTAAGAACACTTGCCCTAGAAAAACAGTTCCTCCGAAGGAGGAAATAGGGGTAGGACTTGCAGCACCAGGTTCTGGGATAGGGTCTTCCACAACATCAAAGCCTAGAGCTCACTTCTGTTTTCTCTTTTACCCTACCCCTAGGATGTGAGGAAGACATGGAGAAGGTGAGTTCAATTCTGGATATTCCTCTTTCCCTGCCAAGAGTCTCCATTTCTGAAATCAAATGAGATAATATATGAAAAGTACTTCTCAAATCTTATCTTGCTATAACAGCAGCTGTTACTAACAAATAATAATAAGAATTACTTAGCCTCACCTATTATGGTCTTCTCTCCCACCCCTACTTCTCTTTTCCCCATAAGAATCAGTCATGAACCAATGAGTTCACATATCCTGTACCTTCTTTCCAATTACTAGTAGCAGGACATTTAGGTCTTCAGAATGAGTGTTAATGAGGTTTATATGTGCATGTCTACAATAACTACATCTTTCCCAGGCTTGATGCTACAAAGCCCAAACGAGAGGAATCAGATGAGGACATCCCAGAAGATTATCCTGTAGTCAAAAACATGCTCCACAGACTCACAGGTGAGTTGGGAAATGCGAAGAGGGAGCCTAAACAAAGACTGGGGAGGTTCCTCAATCAGGAAGTCCTTGTGGGTGTCTAAACCTCAGTTGTCCTTCTCCCCTTACCTATATCCCTCTCCCTTTTCACTCCGCCCCTCCCCCAATCAGCTCATATTCCTAAGCTCCCACTTCTTCTCCTCCATCCTACACCACCATTTTACCTTCTTAGAAGGTCTCTCTCTGCCACCAAAGAAGGCCACCTGTATTATTTTGGTCAGATAATACTAACCTTGTTGGAGGTACCCAGAGAAAAAGATTCTCTTCTTGGTCACTGACCTCAGCCATCGCAGGCCTCCTTCCTCCCTTCACCATTAGTCAAGATGTCCCTCCTTACGTCTGTCCTCTGGCTCTCCTGCAAACTCCTTTTCTCTCACTACAATCACCGCAGAATGCGCAGCACTGTGATTGCTTATTCTTGTTTTCATGGGTAATGACACCTCCCCACTCCAATCCAGTTAGGTCCATCCACCCCATTGTGTTTCAGTGGGTGGGTGGGCTGGCTTCTCGAGATACCTCAGATTCCTTCCCTCCTAGCTCGGTTCCTGGTATCAATTGCCTGCCCTTGGTTTCCACCTTCTCGGTCCTGCTGGCCCGGCTCCCTCAGCCCCACCCAGATTTAGTTGAAGCCATTTCCCCCACCCTTTTCTGGGAGCCTCCTCCCGCCTTCCCCACACCCACTCATTTCCAACCCGACCCTCTGTTCTCCCCTTAGTTCTGTCCATGGTGTCCCAAATCACACTTCAAACACAACCATTCTCAGCCCCCGTCCTTCCTCTTCCCGCCTTCAATAATTCAACTGTTTCTTGATTTTCCATCTCTTTCCAGTAGCTTCCTTAGCTCCTGCATGACTGACCTCCGGTCTCCCAGCCTGGACACCCACCCCTACCCCCACATTCACCATCCTCAGCTCTACTGAACTCTTCGTGTATTCCCTTCAAGACTTATCTTGCCACTCCTACCCTTCATTTTTACTTTCTCTGAGAGACCCCTTTCGCCTTGGGGAGCGGAAAGCACACTAGATTTGGAATAAGTGGAGCTGGGGTTCTAGGTGGTCTCCCCCACTTTTCTTCATCTGTCAAATGAGGGTTGGCTTATGTGGTCTCTAATGGACCTTCTAAATCTTAAAGATTCTTCACATTCATCCTCCCTTCCTTATTCCCAATCCACCACCCAGCGGACTTGACTCTGGACCCTAGCACTGCACACCGTCGCCTCCTCGTATCCCCCGATGGTAGAAGCGTCTGTCTAGCCCCACCTGGGACACCTGTACCACCAGATGGACCAGCCCGCTTCGACCAGCTCCCGGCTGTGCTGGGTGCTCAAGGCTTCAGAGCCGGACGGCATTGCTGGGAGGTGGAGACAGCTGGTGGAACCTCTTCCGGGGAGTCCTCTGGTGAAGAAGACGACAACGAGAGCCGCTATGCCGTCGGTGCTGCTGGAGAATCTGTGCGGCGGAAGGGCCGCGTGGGGCTATGCCCCGCCGGAGCCGTGTGGGCAGTGGAAGGCCGTGGGGGCAGGTTATGGGCACTGACAGCCCCCGAGCCTACGCCCCTGGGGGGCGGGAGGCCCCCACCACGGAGAATTCGTGTGGACTTGGACTGGGAAAGGGGCCGAGTGGCTTTTTATGACGGTCGTTCCCTTGACCTGCTCTTCGCCTTCCAGGCATCTGGGTCCCTTGGGGAACGTGTCTTTCCGTTGCTCTGCACCCGGGACCCCCGGACCCCACTCCGCATAGTACCAGCTGATGGCTGAGCCCTCCACCCTGCAGTTTTACCAAGGGATTCCACGCTCCTCAATAACCATTTGGGAGACTCCAGCTCTCCGGGATTCGAGTGGCCTACTCCCAAGAAATTCTCAAATCCCTCCCAGGCAATTTCAGATCTTTTGTACACCTGGATGTGGAAACTTGAGAGCCATTTCCTCCCAAGTCTAAAAGCTTCCTGCCCTGGAACTCTAAATATGCCATATTTCTGAGTAAAGTGCTTTCAAAATAAACCCACAAACCCACTATCTTCCTATAACCCCTAGTCCACTCTAACTCCACCCACAACTTCCACAGTCAGAAATGTTGCTTACTCAATTGATTTGCCTCCTACTAAGCCCCACCGAGCTGGAGAAACTGCCTTCTTGGTAGGTCCCCAAGACTTTTCAGACTTCTATTCCCCTTTCTGGAAAGAAAGTATAAAGGGTACTGTCCTCAGGACCCTTTTCTTGAGGTCTGTTATTACTTGCCTTCTTTCCTTTTTTTTTTGAATTAATTTTTTTTAGAGGTGGGAAGGCAGGGCAATTGGGGTTGACTTGCCCAAGATCACACAGTGTCTGATGTCAAGTGTCTGAGGCCACATTTGAACTCAGGTCCTCCTTATTCCAGGGCCAGGGCTCTACTCACTGTGCCATCTAGCTGCCCCCTTGCCTTTTCTTGATGAGTAATTTCTACCCTGCAGCAACCTGTAAGGTCTTTCTACCATCAAAGTTTCTCTGATCTTATCTTCTCTTTTATTCACGGCCTCCCTTTTTTCTGAGGTCTGGCTTGATGCTATGCAAGCCCTTTCATACATTTTTCCCACCTCCAGTTCAGCATGGGGTGCATGGTACTACCTCTGCCCACTTTGGGGGTTCTGGGCACAGCCCAAACTAACCCCTCTCGTAAATACTCCCTTTACTATAGAATTGGCCCCATATTTAACACATTCTGTGATGTTGGTTTATTTATTTTGAGAGCCTGTAGCAATAAATGAAATCTCAGTGAAGAGGTGGAGTTAGTTGACCTTTGCAGATAAGTGGAAGAACATAGCAAACAGTGGATGACTCACTTCCAGGAACTGAGTGGAAGGGCCTATTAGTTGGTGTTACTCTTCTGGGCTTATTTAGGAGCTGGATAGGTGGAAGGAATACCAACATCTTTGATCCCTCTTCATCCCCTCCTAGGTTCCCCTCAATATCATACTGGATCCACCCTCTGCAATGGGAAAACCAGAAAGCTGAGGGAATCAAACCCAGGCAACCAGAATTTCAGCTTCCTTTGCCAAAAGCTCTAGAAAGGACAGGAAAACTGGGAGAGACTGCCCTTCTCCCTTCTACCCTTTCTCAGAACATTTTGGCGAGTAGTAGTTAAGAGAGGGATTGGGAGTGGGAACTCTCTGCTGTCAGCCTCTTTGGAAGGTGTAGACATTTTACAGCCTACTGATGAGATTTGAAGACATAACCTGAATCCCTTCCCAGCTGATGAATAAGAATTAGGATTGCATAATACTTTGGACTAGGTGCTTTAAGCCAGGATTAGAGTACAGCTTGGCAGCAGGGCAACTGGCCACTAAGGGGAGTGGACACGTGGGGCTTGGATAGGACAGAGGCCTGGCAGTGAAAGCTGGGGTTATAATGAAGCCCACTCTTGAGTGTGCTAGAGATTCCGAGAACAGGGGATTGAGGGTTGGGAAGATTTGAATTCCAGGAAAGGGAATTTGGCAGTGAGAACAGAGGGCTGGATAAGAATGGGGCTGGAGACTAGGATAAAAGATGCCTGGGTTCCTGAGAACAGGGATGGTATGGAAGAAGAGGAATGAGAGCTGAGGGAGCTAGATGCCTGAGTCCCTCAGGGGTAGAAGGAGCCTGGAAGCCTGGGTTCTGGAATAGCAGCAAAGTCAGGACTCCAGGATTTTCGCCTGCCCTCCCCTCCTCATTCCCTCCAGCAGGTAGAGGAGAGGCAAGGTGATGGGATGGGAAGAGGGCGGGTAGGGTCAAACCATGGGTTTAATCCCCAAGTAGTGACACAGACACATTCAGGTCCAGATAAATGGAAGGACAAAGGAAGGGGAGTGAAGCTCAGTGCTGCATGGGCCCAGGTGGGGGTTGGGAGGGGTTAGGGAGGTGGGAAAGAGTGGTTGGGGGCCCAGTGGTGATACGACGCTGTCCCTTTCGGTGGCCCCGAACACAGTGAGTGTGACCACAGCCTTCATCGTCTTCATCATCGCTCTCTGTGGAGCTCTCACCAAAGGCCCGAGGCTTTTCGTAGATACAGCAACCTAGAAGATGAGTAGGGAGGAAGGCAGTCAGAAAGAGAAGTAATTCAACTCTTGAACTCAACTCCTCCCTTCCTCCACTCTTCCCCTGAGACCAAGTGGAATATTTCCCTTTACTGTATAATTGGCTCCACACTTAACACATCCTGTGACGCTGGGTTATTTATTATGAGAGCCTGTGTGAATAAATGAAATCTCTGTGAAGAGGTAGAGTTGGCTGACCTTTGCAGATGAGTGGGAGAACATGGGAGATAGTAAAGAATGCATTCTCAGGAACTGAGTGGAGGACCCACTTCTACTAGCACCCTCCTCTCCCCTTGTAGGACAAAATTCTTCAAAGTTCTCATTTCTCTCCTAAAATTCAGACATCTAGTCTCCTATCTCTTGGCTCTCCCCTCAGAGCATCTGGGATTCTTCTACTACCCACCCTTCCAGAGTAGAAACACACCATGCTCCAATGCCCTCTCTCTTCCATCTACTTTAAGCACCTAGGCATTCACCTTGCCCCTAACATCAACAAGATCTGGGACGTATGTAAAACTGAAGGGAGAGATGATGTCTGGGATTTGGAGGGTTTGAGCGCTTTGGGAGCAGGTTGTAAGTACCGTAAAGATGCCATAGGGAGGTGGCTACTCACATTTTGACGAACGGCGTCCTAAATGCTCATTGTCCACAGTATCACTTGACCATTCCACCTTCTTGTCTGGCTTCCGTTTCCGGAGTTTAATAGTTAGGCTACGGTTTTCCTGGGGGGGGGGAGGGGGAGGATAGGAAGGTTGAAGTGGAGTGATGAATTTCCCCATGTAAGTCCACTACTTCTTGAGACTCTTAGTACTCTCTTTTGAGAGCTTCTAGTCAGTCTCCCTTTGCCCTGTTCATGTAGTTTATATCATAAACATTGTACTGTAGGTGCTAAAGGGCTGGGAGATAGAGGTATAGGAATACACTCAGGGTCTCTCAAGTTGGATAGGAAAATATTTCTTTGGGGGTAATCTCTGGACCTTGGAGAATTACCCCACCAATGAAAGTGTAGAGGAAACAAGTATTTCCCTCCATATGTTCCCCGCCCCTCATTCTAATCACACATTTTAATCATTATTATTAGTATTAAAAGTAATTTTTCCAGTCTCCAATGACAATTGAAGTTTCCTACAGAATCCTACTTGATTCCTCATGGCTAACCTCTCCATCACCCTCCTCTCCTTCCAAACCCCTTTCTCTCCATCTCTCTACCTTTAGGTTTCCACCTAAGTCAATGAATGGGAAGATGGCTGAGGGAAGGGATGGGATCGGAAGCTCTTCTCTCTTACCCTCAAGCCCGGTCTTGATCATCCTGTTCTCTTATTTTCACTCTCTTGCCTAGCATTCCCTATATCTCATTCGAAGTCCAACCTCCCCAACCAATGCTCAAGCTATTTTTTCCAGTAGTCTCCTAAACCCATCACATCTCCCCATCTCGTACCCAAGCTGCTTCCTGACTTCAATTCCCTCCCCTTCCAGCTCCTTTTTCTCAGTCCTGCCTTGATTCCCTCTTCCAAATCTCTCTTAAGAAAGACCCCGCCAAACACTTCATCTCCCGATCCTGACCCCCCCCCCCCATCCAATACTTCTTCCGTTCCCTGAAACCCCATGACGTATTCCTCCCAAATCGGCTCCCCATCGCCAGACTGACCCCTCCCCCGTGGCCGCCCAATCTTCGGCACAGCCCTTCTCCATCCTTTCCCTTCCTCCCCCTCCCTTCCCCCATCCTGTCCCTCCAGCATCCTTTCCCTCCCCCTCTCCTCCGTCATCCTCTCCCTGTCTACGCTAGGTTCTCCACACCCCTGTCCTCCTCACGGGTTCGGTTGTCACAGTAACCGATGTCTCGGTGACGGTCTCGCTCAGCCCGGCCGTGGCCTCGGCCATGGCGGGGGCTGAGGGTGGGGGAAGGACGTCGGGGGACGCGTTATCTTCCTCTCCCTGGCTCCCTGGGTGAGTGTATGTCTCCGGTGTCGGGGGAAGTAGGAGTGAGGGTCGAGGTGTTGTGGCTCCTCTTTGGTCTCGACTTCCCCGCCCCCCGAGGACAAGGAGCCCACCCCCACTTCCGTCTCTTGGCTTCCGGGTATGACGTTCCTCCGCACCCGGCTCGTCCCGCCACCAATCGTAAACGGCCAAAGGCGCAGGCGCACCAGAACCGTTTCCGCCGTAATCAGAGAGTGAGCCAGGAGTCTCTCTGAACGCTTGGGGGCGCCCGCTGGGCGAAGGAGGCAACGCAACTAGTAATCGTAAGGCCCAGATGCGCAAGCGCAACGGAGAAGCTCTCTTGTGGCCAGTGCCTGCTTGGGGTGGAGGAGTGTGCGTCTGCACGTGCACTAGCCGCTCTCCAACCTGATAGTGCCCGCTGGCAAGAGAAAGGCTCACCCTGCACTTGAGGTGCGGCGAAATCCAGGTACTCCCATCAAAACAAACATCCCTTCCTCATTCAGTGCAGAAATGGAGGCCGGAGGAAATTGGCGAGGGTGTGATGGTCGATTAAGAGCCAGAAACTCACGTGTTTGTTCAGGCTCTGACAACACTAACTGGCCGAGATTTGGATCCCGCCACAAGTTCCCTGAGAGGCCGCTTCTTGACCGAGAAATTGGTCCTACCTTCCCTCCTAGATCACGCAGTTCGTTAGCGGATGTGATTTATGTGCCCCCAAACCCACTGAAATGCCTACAATTCTGAAAAAATTACCGAGGTTTACGGTGGTTAACATTTCCTAGCAGTGTGCAGTCCATCTCAGAGTTTCCTCCTCATCCCTGGCAGCAAATGCAGGTGAAAAAGCTACAATTATTTTCCTAATAACTTTTTTGTAAGCTTTTTTTCACCATCATTCCTCCTACCCTGGCAGCACTTTCCTCCTTTTGAAATGGTGACACTGTATTACGACCTGCTCACGCCTTCCCAATCTTCAGTCTTGAGTTGCCTCTGCCATCCACCTTGGTCCTACTTTCTAGTGGCTGAATGCCAAAAAAAGGATGTCACGTTACAGATTTATTAATGTCAATTGAGTGGGTTCTTACTGATGGAATCCTAATAAAGCTGCCGGAAGTCACAATATTCTAATTTCCTTAGAGGCCCCACTGAACTGTAAGCCCACTGCCCCAGCCCCCCAAGCCCCAATCAATAGCCTAACTTTTTCATATATGCTTCATTGTTCACAGGGAAACAGATGTGTCTACGAACTCATACTTCTCACAGAAAGAGCAAGTGTGTCCATGTGATGAGATCCCAGGCACTGCCTCTAGCTATCCACTGCCCCCAGACCCATTCCTCATATTTCCCACAGAAACAGCCGGTGAGTCCATGCACTCAACCACAACCACATCCATCTGGTCTCAGACAAGACTGCAATACTCAGCCAATCAGAAAGCAGCACCACCAGGATGTTCAAGCAGGATGTGGGACCCCAAAACAATAGAAGGGACTTTCCACAAGTAAGCATCTTCCACGTGATAGCAAAAGCTGTCCTTTAGGTGAACTTATGACATAGAGAGACTTATTGTAATATCATTATCATACATATATACACCACCATGGGTTCTTCTGCATTGTGGGTAATCACATGTGCAGTTCTGTTGTGGCTGGGACCCCTCCCCTATTACCTAATCCCTTAACAAACCTCTCCTGCTTTTTTAATATTTGCAATTTCTGTTATGTAATTGCATCTTTACCCCATAAAAATCTATCTTGCTTTCTCTGAAGTCTCTGGTTTCTCTTGGAACTTAACCCCCTTCGTGAAAGTCATCAATCTCAATTAATTCCTGTACTTGGATTAGAGGTGGTCTGACTGAATTCTTTGAGACGGTTTCACCACAACACATAAAACTCAACATCACTGCTGAATTGCAAATATTTTACTCTTCCCTAATAGATTCTCCCCATTATATTCCCCACATGGGTTGTTTCAAACTTTCTTCCTTTCCTTAAGATGCTTACCTGATTCTTCTCCCCTCCCCTCTCAGCAAAGTACTTTAACTGTGCATTACTGATGAAATTGAGGTCCTTCATTGTGAGCCACTGTTTCCTCCAAGCTCTTGGCCTCCTATCTCCTCATCACCACTCTGGTTCCTCCTTGTTCCCTTCAATATTCCTTTACTCTGGTACCAGGAGAGGTAGTCCTCATCAAGGCCAACTCCCTCAACTTGTGCCCTTGATCTATCTCATTTCCTGTAGTCTTCTCTTTGAGCTTTCCCCATCAATTATCCTCTTTCTAATTTTCAGTCTTTATGTACTGGCTCCTTCCCTGCTCTCTACAAACATGCTCAGATTTGCTGTTCCCTCAAGCTATCAATTATACATACAGAGTATCTCAAAAAGACAGTGCAATTTTAAGCTAATAAAATTTAATATGCAATATCTTAAAACTGCACTAAGGCTTTTGGGACACCCTTTATATGTATTCCTTTTTACTGCAAAACTAGAAAGAAAAGCTATCTACATTTTCTCCACTTTCCATTTAATCCTTTGCAGTCTGGCTTTGGAACCCACCAATCAATTTAAGCTGCTTCTTTGAAAGGTTACTAACGATCCCTTAATCTTTAAATTCAGTGACTTTTTCTCAATCTTCATCTTTCTGTTGACCTTGTTTAAGCATGATATTCTTGATACCCTCTACATACACCCTCCCCTTCCTGGGCACTTTTCTTGGGTTTTCACTACATTGCTTTTATAGTTCCCTTCCAGCGTGACCCTTCCTTCTCAGTCTCTATCAATGGATTGATTCATTTTAAACACTTTATGTGTGGATGTAACCTAGAGCTCTGTTTTGGGCCATCTTCTGTCTTGATCTCATCGACTTCTGTGAGTATAATGAGTTTGTGGGGTTTAAGTCATCTTACAGATGTAAGTCATCTCTTACAGATCCAATCCTATTATCACAAATTTAGCCTCAGCATGTCTAAAACAGAACACTTTCCTCCTAAACCTATTTTTCCTATTTTTGTTTGTGTCGTTACTGTTCAGTCATGACCAACTCTTTGTGACCCCATTTTCTTGGCAAGGATACTGGAGTGGTTTGCCATTTCCTTCTCCTACTCATTTTATAGATGAGGAAATTGGGGCAAAGAGGGTTAAGTGACTTGCCTAGGGTCACACAGCTAGTATCTGAGGCTGGATTTGGACTCAGGCCTTCCTGACTCCAGGCCAGCATCCACTGCGCCACCTAGTTGCCATTTTTGTTGATAGAATTACCGTTAATAATGAAACTCCCCTTTTCTCACCTTCACCTTTTGTAATCCCTAGCTTCTTTTGAGGTTCCATTCACCTAAATTACCTATCCTACCCCAACCTCTCTGCTGACTTCTAATCTCGAATCTTCAACTGCCTTTCAGACATCTCGAACTGGATGTTTAATAGACATCTTATGTTCAGTATGGCCAAAACAGAACTCGTTATCTTTCCCCCTAAACCCTAACCCCACCTTACTTTGCTTATTACTGCACACCAACCTCCTAGTCTGTATAGCGCAAAACCTAGGAATCACCTTTGACTTCTCACTCTCAGCTCCCATATCCAATCTGTTGTTAAGGCCTGTCAATTTCACCATTGCAACATCTCTCAAATATGCCTCTGTCACTCTTCTGACACTGTCGCCCCTCTGGTGAAGGTCCTCATCACCTCAAGCCTGGGCTATTAAAATACTTGCTGTCTTCTCTCTCCCTGTTCCAAGCCATACCTAAAATGTAGGTCCAACCATTTCATTCCTGTATTCAATAAACTCTACTTGGTGTTCAAAGCCCTTTATAACCTAGTTTCTTCTTACCTTCCCAGTCTTCTTACACCTCATGTTCCTTATTCTTTGATCTGGGGACACTGGTCTCCTTGTGGTTCCATGAACAAGACACTCCATCTCTTGGCTGCAGGAATTCTGTCCGTCCTCGACTCCTGGAATGCTCTTCCTCCTGTTTACTGGCTACCTTTAAGTCATAACTAAAATCCCATCTTCTTCAGGAAACCCTTACCAACCTGTCTTAATTCCAGTGCCTTCCTGAATATCACTTGTTTGTATATATTTGTTGTCTTCCTCCGGTCTCTCTGAGGTCTTTTGCCTTTTTGTATCGTCAGTGCTTAGCATGGTGTCTGGCAGTAGGTACTTGATAAATGTTTGTTTGGTCCTACAGGACACCTATCTCTTGATAGTGCTCTTCTTCCCACCCTTGAACTACTATATATATATATATATATATGTATATTTTTCACTTATCTGTATATTCTTTCCCCTTCGATAGAATGTAAAAGAGAAGTCAAGGACTGACTGGGTTGTTGTTTTTTGGTCTTTGTATCCCCAGCATCTGCCCCAGTGTATGGCATGTAGTAGGTACTTATTAATAAGCTTGTGAATTGAAATGAATGAGTACTGCAACACCACATGACCAAACGTCCCAAAGGTGTATTTCATGTTGCCTTTGAATACAGAATAAAACTAATTCTGCTAACTCTTTTACTTACTTTCCCCAGGAAAGCAAGTGCGCCATACTTCTCATTTTGTTCTCTGGTTTAACTTAAAATGAACGTAAAGACTGATACAATTCTTCTAGTAGCATGTTTACTTGTTGGTCACTGGACGAAAATCTCTCAGTTCCTCTCTTTTGTCACTCTACCACTCTGCCAATGCAGAAAGGGGCCACTGTCACAGTGAGAGCAATTTCATATTTTTCTGTTTTCATGGTTTATGGTGGCCAAATGACTCATCACCAAATGGCAAGTCTATTAGGAATGAGCCTCTGGGTTCTTGGAACTAGGTTAGTCCTTGGAAAGCAGACATCTGCTTCTAGGATTGTATTTGAAGCCTTTCCAGCAGAGTAGAACCTGCCAGAGCTTACACTTCATAGCTTTCAAGAATGCAGGGGTCACCTGTGTACAATGACGAAGCAATAACATAGCAGGGCTTTGTGAAGAAGAATGCCAATTGTCCAAGCAATGATGTACCCTTGGACAGATGACCCATTGAACTTATCTGTACTGCATTTCTGGGGACCTTAAAAATGGATAATGAGCTAAATTTAAAACTGAAAAGAGGAAGAACTGGACTGCCTTTGGGAAATTGCATAGTTCTTTTAATAGACCCCCCGAAGAAACAAAGGCCCATCCTCTTAATTGCAGTACTCTTCAGTGACGTAGTATGGTTGTGAGTAATGGTCTATGAAGTTGAGGATTATCCAAAGTACAACCGAAGTTGTACTTCACAGCCTTCAAGAACCCAGGTCACTTCTGTATCACGAGCCACTGCAGCAAGACTCTGTGGAGGAAGAATGCTAAAACCCATTACAAATGAGGAACTATGTGGGAGAAGTGGTGTAAAATATGATTTCATAGTATGACTAGAATGAAGTGAACCAGTTATCACATAGAACCAATGAACAAAGAGCCTGTGTGCTCCACCAGTATCAGAAGATGCAAGAAAGGGTCCTGTGACAGGATTAATGAAAGCAAATAAAAGAGTCACACCGGCTGGGGTAGGGATGGGTTGCAATCTGTACCACTGGAGGGAATACCCAAATTGATGAGAATGAATATCCCTTTGAAGATATTTATGTTGCACGTGCATTACAACTCATTTAATCCTCGCAATAACTGTAAGGTAGTATATATGTTATCCTCATTAAGAATTAGAAAGGTTAAGTAATTTGTTTGTGGTCAGTCACACAACTAGTGAGTGCCAGAGGCAGGACACAAACTCAGGTCACTCCTGACTCTAGGTCCATTTTTCCTTCTCTCACAATAGCATACAGTAATAATACCAAGTCGTATTATTACCTCAGTAACTCCACTATCCTGCACTGCCTTCCTCTCCTCCTCCACTCTCTTCCTGGGATCTTGACCACAAAAATTTGAATTGAAAACACACTAGAGGTTTACAGAAAATACATAGCTTTAATCACATATAAGAAGATGAAAAACAAGGGAGGGTGGTACCATAGTAGCAGATGGGTCTAGGGTATCAGATAGGGAAATCTGGAGACTCAGTATTTTAACTAGGGACCTACCTTGCAAATAGAAGGGACCGAGTCCAATAGGGTAGCTAGAGATCAAGAGTCTTCTTTCTCTTGGAACCTAAAGAGAATGGATCGTCAGCTTAGATAGAAAGTACTTCCTAGCAATGAACTGGACAATTAAGAGAGGTGATACATCTTTCCCATCTAATGTGTTTTCTCAGAAAAGATTCTTCAACTAATTTAGGCTGTGTGGAAACAGTGGCAGGAAAAGGATGAGCTTGACGGTGTTGAATGTGTGTATTAATAATCATAGTTTTCTAATTTAAGTGTCATGAGAACCCTGTGAAGCAGATATTAAGATGAGGAATTCTAAAGCTCAGAGGAACTAAATGACTTATGCAGGGTGACAAAGCTAGTAAGTATCAGAATCAAGATTTCAATTGAGGTCTTTATGAATCCCAGGCTGAGAACACAATCCGCCTGGACACACTGTGGATCCACATGCCATGTCCTAACACCTTGGGGAAAGGAGGTTGGAGGAGAAGGAAAGAAAGAAATCTTTGCTCACCGGCAGTTAGTACAGGTATAGAAGACAGTCTGTCCTTCATCAGCTGAGCGCATCTGCCGGGTGTGATAAGCCATTCCCTCATGACCACAGTTGGAACAGCGCCTGTCAATCTGAGAAATTAGTGCGTTAGGAGGGACTCATAGCAACTTGCTCTAAACCTTTCAGTGGTTCCTTAGTACCTATAGGATTTAATACCAACTTTTCCCCCCACAATTTATCTCCAATTTACCTTATTTCTTATACTATTCCCTTGCTTGTGCTCTACAGGCAGACAAAATGGACTTCTAACTAGCTGTTTCCTGATCCTAACTGTAGGCTACTGCCCATATCTAAAATGTACTCTTCCTTTAAGGCCCAATGTTGTATGGCAGAAAGAACACTGAATTGGATCTGAGATCAAATCCCAAACTGCCCAATCCAAGAGCTGTTTGTTCCTAGGCAAGTCACCATCTGGGCCACAATTTCATCTTCGTTGAATTAAGTCAGTTAAACTAGATAACCTACAAGGTTCCTCCTAAGATTTACAACTCCTTTATGAAACCTTCCCTTATCCTTCAGCTGAAATTGACCTCTACCTTCTCACATTTTCTTGTTGCATTCTGTATGAATTAGATGTAGTCTTTACCAATCCACTTTGCCTCCAAGTATTATATATTGCAGGCCCCTATTATATCTAATGATAGGGTGCACTATATAGAAAATAAATGTTTGTTGAATTTGCTGGCTCAATCCATATGTTAAGACTTCAAGATCTAACTTCCCATGGATTTCTGACACGGAATGCCTCTCTCAACTCACCACTGGTCCCTGGAACTCGGGCCCGTCTTCCTCTGACACCATCAAAGCTGCTCCCAATTTGTGGAACTCGACCGAGGTCTCCACCACCTTCCCCTCGAACTCTGTAAGAGGAGGGGGGCTGCTAGTTGCTCAGGTACCAGGTGGGTTCCTGCACCGCCTCCTCCCACTCCCTCCGTCCCTAGGGGCCCCACCCCCTCGTTAATGACATCTTCAGGATCTGCCTCTGCATACCAGACAGTCTCAACCTCGGGGGCTTCCCCTATAACCCTCCCGCACTGAGAATCCATGCTTGTCAAAGCCCCTTATTCCAGAGGGCTCTTACCCCGCACGTCTATGGAGAAGCCACACCTGGGGCAAGTTACTGTGTCCAAAATTCCTGGAAGAGGCAAAATCGAGCCGCATTCGGGGCAGAAATCCGAGTCCGAATGGAAGCTGGAGGAGGCTGGAGCGGGGTCCATGAAGAGGAGCTGAGAGGAAGAGCGTAAACTGTGGGCATTCTTTTCTCCAACCTGAAACCTCGGGTCCCGGGAATCCCCTGCCTCCCACCGCCCGTGACTCTGCCTCTCAATGCCCGCCCGCATCCTGCCCCGACAGTAGTCCTCACTCGGTGTCCCAGGATTCCGGCTCCAGGAGCAAGCACGCGCCAGCAAAGCCCGGATCGGAGCGGGCGTGAGAAGGGTGAGGATAACGTTAGCTGCAGCAGACGCGCCCGGGCTGGGCTGGGCTGGGGACAGCGCGGGCTTCAGGACCGGCCGCAGCCGTACAGTGAAAAGCCCAGAACGCCTCCAGAACGCCGGCGCGCCGCGAGATTTTGGCGTCAGCCGCAGCCGCGCTCACGTCACACGCACAGGCGACCTGCTCCACCTACCATTGTTTTCGAGGCCTTCGCAGACGTCTCTCTCTTCCTGTCTTGCAGGTGTCCGGGTCTTCCCCGTGTAACTTTCGTCCCTAGGTCTTTTCGGCCATGTGACTTCAAGGACCACAACCCCCGAAGCCTTTGTCTCCTCACTGGCGCAGTGGCTTGTCCTACACACTAAGGAAACCCCGGGGCGTCTATATTGATGCTGGAGCTGGAGACGATGTGCGATGTAGTTTTTTCTTTGCCCTTCTCCCTTCCCAGGCCGCGGGGTGCAGCCCGTTAGTGATGGGAGTATGATCTCAGATTTATCAATCTGTCAAGAGTAGTAAGAGATCAGAACCCAGAGATGAGCCTAATTACATCTCTTCCCCCCACCCCAAACCTTCGTTTGTATAGAGGAAATACAAGAAGCAAAGGAGTAAGGAGGATTTCCATGAGAAGATAGGGTGTTCCTGTGCGTTAGAAATTTGGGGAGGATAGGAGCGTCATTCTCGGAGGTCCCTGTGATTCACTAAAGATGTAATGAGTTGTAACAACATCCATGAGATTTCTAAAACAGGTTTGCTTTCGTAAGTGGAATTTCTGTTGTTTGGTCGTTTCTCAGTAGTGTCAGACTCTTCATGGAATCTCACAGATATTGTTACAAGTACTTCCTTACTTAACGACAAGGACCTTCAAGAGTGATGCTGGCTATGTGAGTGTAATATTCACCTAATGCTTATATAGGGGACAGCTAGGTGGTACAGTAGACAGCGCACTGGGCTTGGAATCAGGAAGATTCATCTTCCCCAGTTCAAATTTGGCTTCAGACACTTACTAGCTGTGTGACCCTGGGCAAGTCATTTAACCCTATTTGCCTCAATTTTTTATCTGTAAAAATGAGCTGTGCCTTTGCCAAGAAAACCCCAAACACAGAGTCCAACACAACTGAAAAAGGATCAGACCACAACACTTATAGAACAAATGTAAGCACTTATTAAATAAACAAATATGCCAGGCATAGTCTAAGCCCTGGGGATGGAAAGAACATGTAAAAAATGGTCTGTGACCTTAAGGAGTTTACATTCTAATGGAGGAGACAACATGTATGTTAAATAGGCACATATAGAATAGATAGGGGATGGTCTTTGGGGGGAAGGTACTAGCAACTTTGAAGGGACCAAGAAAGGCCTCCTGCAGAAGGTGGCCGTCCAAGTAAGTCTTGAAGCCAGGGATTCTAAGAGGTGTGGAGGTAAGGAGGTCATGGAGGGCAGTCAGTACAAAGGCAAGCAGACAGGAGATAGATCTTAAATGTGTGAGGATCATCAAATAAGCTGGACTGTGGAGTGTGTGAAGAGAGTAATGTGTGAGAAAACTGTTGTGGCCATGTTGGAATGAAATGAAGCACTCGATATCAGTTAACAAAATGTTTACTTTACCATATCATAGAAAGGGTATTCAACGAGGCTACATAGACCAGGTTCCCCCTCATCTCCAAGTGGAAATCTGTCTTATCGCCAGGGCAGAGTGTGGTGATTCTACAGTCACAGGTTTTAGTTCACCCACTAAATCTGAAGGACCCTGACATCTACATAGATGCTGATGGGGAAACCGAGTCACTAGGGTCAGAGGCTACTGCAAGGGAAGCACAGTTTGAATGCCCCCAGCCCCTGTTAAGTTCTTGGAATAACTCTGTTGCCTTTTAAGGAAAAACTAGCCTAACCCATGTAGTAGAGAAGGGGAGAACTCTGATAGGTAGTGATCATCCTATCCCAACTGGACAGCTAGGAGGAGGCCAGGTTGTGAAGAACTTTAGATGCCAAACTGAGCTTATGCTTGATCCTATAGATAATGGGAAACTATTGGTGTTTATTGAGTGGGGGTGGGGAGGGGTAGGATGGGTGTTGCTGTCAAACTTACACTTTAGGAAAGTCACTTTATGTCAAGAATGGTTTAGGGTAGGGAGAGACTTGAAGCATAGAGTCCAATTAAAAGGTTGTGTATTGTAGTAGAACAGATAAGAAGTGCTCTGAGGACTCGAACTAGGGTTATGGCTGTGTTAGTAGAGAAAATGTCATAGTGGGACATCAATTTTGCTGTATCTAAATCATTTAAATATTAAACATGCAACTTCATGTAACCTCAGACCAGATCAGTGATGACATAGAGCAATGTTTGTGACCTTCCCTTGTGTTGCCATCAGCCTGCTCTATAAATAAACCCATGTCAACAGCAACTTCTCATCCTAAAGGATGTCAGCAGATAATTCAGAGTATTGGGGACTGGAGATTGTAAAGTAACTCTCTTGAATTATGATTGAGAGCATGGTTAGGAAATGGAAAAGTTGGTAATTAAAGCTTTAGCAGATTGGGACAAAGTAGAATCAGAGTATAAAGATGTTGTATCTGCAGATTGAGGCCCAGAGGGCAAGGGCCAAGAGGTTACAGAAAGAGAAAGAGCTGAAATGTCCAGAGATAAGAAATATACCAGAAAAGAAAGGAAGATCCAAGAGTGCTGGATCTAGTGTGGAAATATGGAATAGTGGAATACCAGAAGAGAAACCAGGCTCTCCCCTATCCAGCTCCACACTGCCAGACTCAGAATGGGTAAAGCTAAGTCCTCAAGAGAAGTAAGCACACTTTTGGGTTGTTGTTCCATTTTAGAAGAGATCAGGGGGTAAAATTTTCCATATATGTATGTATATGAATGTATGTGTGTATCTGTCTATCTCTCTGTCTATCTATCTGTCTATCCATCTATCTATATCTATCTGATATAGTATTGGTGGGTAGAGGGGAAAAAACCCCTGGTTTGAGAAATACCCTTATTTACAGTTATAAGCATTAGATTTCTTGGCCTGGATATGGCCAAACTTTGTGCAAGAATTTACTCATTACTCATAAAAACAGTTTCCTGAGTTTTAATACTTACGTCTTTTTCATTGTCTAGATTATCCTGGGCAAAAAGTACCCAAGACCCTCGTATTGCCGTAGGTCATCAATCCCCACTAGAAAAAAAAATTGTGGTAAGTTAATTAGCATAGCACTACGCAATAGGGAGTCATGGTATCTTCAATTAGCACGTTTCTGTGCTAGCAAAATTTCCCAGCTCAGGTTGTACAACAAAATATTAATATTTACATAGTGCTTTAAGATTTGCATCTCATTTAATTCTCATAAACCACAACCCTCTGGGAGGTAGGTGATATTATTATCCTCATTCTATAGAATAAGGAAGAAGACAAGCTAAAATGACTTGTCCAGGGTCACAGAGTTAGTGCTAGTTAAGTGTCTGAGGCTGAATTTGAACTCAGATCAAAATATTGGGTTGAAAATGCTAAAAAATAATCATAGTGGTATATACATTTCTTAATCTGTTGGCAATGAGGCCTCAAGATGTATGTATACTCGGCCGTGAAAGTGGGACCAAGCTTAACTGCTATTTTTATCAAACGTAGAGAAAGCCAGCCAGTGTCTTTTCCCTGAGGGAGCCTTCATTGTCTTCCCTTGTATATCATCAGTGTAGAAAAATATATAAAAAAACACTTCATTTTGACAGAGTTTAGGTGGTCTGCATACTCCAGCAGCAAGAAATCTGTTAGCTCAAAGACATAAAGAGGAACATGAGACACTCTGTAAAGAAAAGGCTATGTCTTTTGACTACCGACTTGCCAAGGCAGAGAATTACTACTATACAAGAATAATGGAAATGATGGAAGAACAGAATGAATTTAAGAAGCCCAGGATAGAGCCAGTGACACCACCAAAAAGTCAGAAAAACCCAGAGGCTGAAGAATGGGACTATTTAGTATCAGAAAGAGAGTTAAAACAAATAGAGTGTCATATACGAAGAGCAGAACAGGCCAGATGCGTTAAAGATATAAAATGTGAATCATTCCCCCAAATCTCAAACAAAACACATTTTCCCCAAATCCTTTTACCTGAAAGTAAAAAGGATGCCATCCAGAAGACCCCATGGATGAGAAAACAAATAAGAGAGTGGGATCGGAAGCAGCAAACAAAAGAACATCTAGAACGCATGATTCGAGGTAGAGAATTTAATGAGGAAAGAAATAAGGAAAGACTTTCTGTAAGAATCCCAAGTCATCCTCCTCCATTTCAAAAGCGTATAAAGAAGAAGAGCCATAACAGATTTGGATGGAACACTGCTTATCCACTTCTCCAACCTCAAGATGCAAGTCCGATCGAAGTTGATATCTTTGTGCAAGAATCATCAGAAAAAAAAGATGTGAGAAAAATTAAAAAACGAGTTTGTAGAACATTTTTGAGTATTCCTTCACTTTTGAGGAGTCACTTAGAAAAAATGAAGCATTATTAAAATTCTATTATTTTTGTGACAAAGGTCATAATGACCTCTTTCTTAGATGAACCCATTTTTATTGTTATTATGAAAGCTATTCTATGGTTATTATTTACCAAATATAGTATCTAGTATGGGTTATCATACTATAAAATAATTTATAAAGTGACTTCCTGGAAGCAGGCTCTGCTGATTTTATTATACCCTTACATAAATTATGAACAGTTTTCTGTATTTCCTTTTCATTAGATTACCCTTTTTTCATTTTTCATTTTTATTGTGAGACCGTTTCATTGTATCCCCAGTGCTTCTACAGTGCCTGGGGCAGTGATAGTTAGGGTGCTTAATAAATGCTTATTGACTATGACTAGTCATTTTGGTTTTCTTCTCTCTTAAAACAAATTAATTTACTAATAGTTTACTAATTTTTATTGGTCATTAAAAAACTAGGCTTATTGTTTTCAGTTTCGTTTATTTCCTTTGGTTTTTGTATTTTCTGCTTTTTGTACTTATTTGAGATTTTGAAGATAGTGTTTAACTGGGGGATGGTTATTTTGTTCTTTTTGAAAAGCTTACATTTTTATAAATGAGAGTAATAGAATTTTTCATAAACTGCCCAATTTCAGGAAAATAAATTAGAAGCCATAATGAATTTCCAAAGAGGAAAAAATTCCTTATTCAGAAGGATTTTAATAAAAATGCCTATGCTCCATAAACTTTTTACAAAAACAGAAAAAGGAAAGGCATCTTACCAAACCCCAAAGTTTTTCCATTGGGTCAAACATATAAGCTACTGATTTACGGGAACATAGGAAAAGTAGAGAAAGAAAGCTACACTACCAACATCTCCACCATTAGACCCCAGGAGCTCCTTGCATGATGACGTAGATAGTGGATATCATATTGCTTGCCTTCTCAAGGGAGGGAGAGAATTTAGAACTAAAAATTAAAAAAAAATCAATGTTGACATTTTTACATGTAATTGGGAAATATTTTATGAAATAAAACATTTTAAAAATATCAGCTTAACCTTTATAGCTCTTAAAGAAAAATCACTAAGTGGGTCAGCAGGACCTCTTTAATTCTGTATTTGGATCCATTATTATGATGGGTTGTTCCATCAATATTCTGTAATATTGCAAATCATCTACGTACATCACTTTGTAAAACTTAAAGTGTTCTATAGCTTATATATCTTACCCTTTTTTGATCAGTTCTCCCACTGTCTACAAGCTATATCAACTCTCATTGGTAAAGGAAATGATGTTAGTGAATGTAGGCAGACTCTTAGAAAGCTTCCATTGTTTTGCTATTGTAAATAGTGTTAGCAAAATCAAATAAACCATTATTTCTTATGCATGTGTGCCAGGCACTGTGCCTTGAATAATTTTGTTTTATTAGATAAGATGCTTCTGGACCTTTATTTCCTTATTTATAAAATCAGTAGGTTGAACTAAATGACTTCAAAGCTATCTTCCAACTATTATAAATCCATGATCATTTTTATTCATATTAAGAAAAGACCCTTTCATTCTATACTTTTTAATATTTTTAATGTAAATATGTATACCTTTTTCTGTGCTTATTGCTATAATCATGACTTTAACATATGGTTTTATTGTCAATCCAATCTTGGTAACACTGAATAATTTTTGGATACATTGTTGTAACTTCTTTACTCCTGAGGTCTAATGGTGGAGACAACATGGAAGCAACTATGTTCAAACAAGCTATATACAGGATAAGTTGGAAATAGTCAGTAGAGGGAATCACTAGAATTGAGGTGGGTCAGGAGAGGTTTTCTGCAGAAAATGGCATTTTAGCTGAGACTTGAAGGAAGCCAGAAAGAGGTATGGGGGACAGACAGCCAGTGAATGCATGGAGTTGGGGGAGAGAGAGAGAGAGAGAGAGAGAGAGAGAGAGAGAGAGAGAGAGAGTGTGTGTGTGTGTGAGTGAGTGACTAGAGCTAGAGCACTTCTTTAAACATAAGACACAGTTACCTTCTCAGACTACAGTAGCTGATTCATTGATGCCAACGCAGAGCTGAAGAGTGAGTTCATTTGAATAATGCAGTTTGTCCCAAAGTTGAATACTTTTTATAGATTGTCTTTACTAGGAGTACACAAGGATACTGTAAAGAGACTACCTTTATGTACAACAGCAGATTTATACCGTCCCAATTCAGCTTGGCTCAGGCTTCGTTCACTCCCAGAATACTTCCTGAGTGCCTGCTTTTATAGTAAGTGTGTGTGGGAAGGCACTGTGTTAGTCAACAAAGGGGATCACAATAAATAAGATACAGTTTCTTCAGGAGAAACAATTTATAACAATAATGGTAACATTTTAATGATGAATAACTTTGAAAGTTAAGAACTCTGATCAACGCAATTGACCAACCAAGATTTCAGAGGACCAGTGACGGAAGCACTTTGACAGGTGATGGATTTGGGACAGAATGAAACATTTTTTTGGACATGGCTAATGCAGGAATTTGTTTTGCTTGAGTAGTTGTAGGGATTTATTTTTCTTTTTCCAATGGGTAAAAAGATGAATGGGAGAAAAAAAATAGATTTTTGTTAACTGAAAAAAATTAATAAAAAATTATGGTTCCTTCCTTTAAGGAGTTTAATTAAAATGAATCTACATTTTCCTAACTAACCAGACATCAGCTGACCTGGGGCAGAGGGCAGGGAGGGAGGGTGAGATGTGGCAGAGATAGATATAGCTGGTGTGAAGAGGCAGTAGACACTCAGAGTTAAGAAAAAGAACTGAGAGAAATCTATAGTTGCCAACTTACCAAAGAACAACTGAGGGGGAAAGGTTGACAGGCAGGTAGGGAGAATACTAGGCAGGTCTTCTGGAGGAGATGACATGATTTCTAAGGTCACTTCCAGGTCTAAAATTCTGTTACTATATAAGGTGGCAGATATGGACTGGAACATCAGATATCAGAGAAGTTGGTAGTGGCATCTGGAGAAGAGATGATTCTTGGTAGCAGCTGGGGGTATGGGGAATAAGGGAGATGAGGGGAGGGGGACAATGAAGAGGAGAAAAGTAACTGGAGACCCTTAGGATTAAGCTGAGAAAGGAGTAGGAAGTAAGCAATGGATACTCGATGGTATATAGTTAATATTCTACTAAAAGAACTTACATCATGAAAGGTGACTACTGCATTCTCTCATAAATGGTCCCTTGGAGCATCTTGTGTCAGAAAGAAAGCTGGGCTACGTTGCTGGACAAGTGGTACAGCATGGATTAAGCTTATACCTGTGGATAAAGCATTACTGATTTATTTCCACCTCTGAAGAAGAAATTATACACATCCTCTGACATATTTTTCTTTTTGCAAATGCTAGACATGGCGAATTTCTATGATGGGAGGGAGAACAAAACAGTGTACATATTTCTCATTTTTCATTTTGTTGTGTGTTTTGTGTCATTTGTTTTACATATGAATTTTTGGTGGTCCCATGTTTAATAAACATCAGATAAATTTCAAAAAACACAGAAAATAAAATGGATTACACCTGAAGTCATGAATCTATTATGTGCAGCTTGCATTTTAAAAATTGTGAATCCAACATGCTAGTTTCAAAGCTGTCTTGCTTGTTGCTATGTCAACCCATTTTTGTATACTTGGAGCCAAAAGGGAAAGAATTATGTAAAGCATATTAAAACGAGACAGTTCAATTTAGTTCAAAACACTTATTAGGTGCCTCTAGGTGCAAAACAAGAGTTCTGGGCCTCTTTTTAAAGTAATCAGTAACAAGTGATTACTATCTCGAGGGGTACAGGTAGGGTATGGTGAGGGTGGAAGGGACAAAAGCAGACACATTTACACAGATGGACTTAGGGAGGTTTCAGAGTTGGAGGAGGTTTATGGGACAAGTAGCTGCAGCAAGTCTGTAGCACAGAGCTTGAAAAGGCTTATTCCATGACCTTATCCTTCTCAGATCTCCGGCATCCCATGCACCAGTCTTCCTATATGGCTCCTCTATAACTCAGTTGTCTCCATATTTCTCTGCGTTCAGATTAGTAGCTTATTTACATAGCACTGCTCTCACAACAGCTTTCTGGAAGCAGGTAATATAAATATCATCATTTACAGATGCAGAATTGAAGTGACTGGTCCATGGTCAAGCAACTAGGTGGCGCAGTGGACGGAGTGCTCGAAGACCTGGATTCGAATCCTGCCTCTGGCACTTACTAGTTGTGTGACCCTGGTCGAGTCACTTACCTTCTGCTTGCCTCAGTCTGCACATCTGTAAAATGGGGATGATAATAGCACCTACTTCCCAAGGTTGTGGTAGGAGAAAATGAAATAAAACCTGTAGGATGCTTCACAAACTTTAAAGCACATGCCGTCTAAATTAAGCTTCGGACGAGTTCACTATGTCATGTTTCTACCTTATCAAGGTCATCCCACCCTCACTTTGCCTCAGCTCTTCCTCTCCATTTTAGCTGCAGTACCCTTCACACACTCAGTCACTGGCCTTCCCTTGACATGCCCCTCTCCTTGCCCTCGCCAAGTCCAGTGCCATCTTCTTAGGCCCTCTCCTCACTATCGCTGAAATCGACCTTCTCCTGGCAAGGCCTAGAGACCTGCTGTAATCCTAGCTCTTTCCTTTTTTAGGACTGGCTTCGGGTACCACCCTTTAGGGGCTGTGCCTCCTTTCCATTGGCTCACGAAGGTGTCTGTTTTGAGGCTGGCGCTGGGCCTGCGCCCTGCCCCCTCGCACCTGTGGCCTTGTTCTCTTAGTCTGGTGGAAATGACTGAGAGAAAGGAAGGGGGTGGGGCAGGAATGCTGCCCAGGTTCCTGTCTTCCTTTCCTTTAAAGCCAGGCAAAAATTTTAAAAGCAGAGAATGTTTTCTTACGAATAAACTCGACTCCACAGAAAGCTAGAATCTCTTGCAGTTTTTGAGGGCATTTCTTTGACTTCTTAGATCCTGTCTCTTCTGTTCATTGTATCAAGTTTAGTAAGGTTCCAATTGACTTTTTTCATTCCCAATGGGTTTTCTTTTTCAGTAAAGGTTTTACCAAAGCAAATCCTTTCTGCCAATACAGGGAAAACAAAAGTCTTAACTGCATCTCCAAATGCAAAAAACTCCATATACTCTAGCTATTGCAATGCATCGAATCCAGTGAAACAAAACAAGTCCTGAGATAATACCATCCTTTCCACTTCAAGTCTGCCACCAGGCTTGGAATAACAGTCACCCTACTTGGGGTTCTATGATGAAAAGGAGCTGCTGTGTGGGTCGGGGAGAAGGGGGCGTGGGAGTGGAAAGAATGAGGAAAAGATTGGTGTTACCCATTCTCTGCCCCACCCCCGCCCCAAGATATTCTCAAGGTACTGCTGACTCTGGAGAGAGAATGAGCCAGAGAGATACAGAGACACCTGGTGCCAGAGAGATCAAGTGTTCCAGCTGCAAGGACAGCAAAACACGCTCTGATTATGACACCCAATTATTCCCACACACAGATTCCTGCATGTCATACAGGGAGGTGTAGCGAGGTGGTGGCATGAGGGTCAGCAGGATAGAATGGAGACCAGTAATTCACAAACATGCTATTCTACATCAGCTGAAGTATAATAGATTCTGCTCCAGCCCTTACCTTACCTTGTGTATCTCTTTGCTTCATGTGCTTCATGTAAACAACATACTGTTGGGTTCTGGTTTTTAGTCCATTTAGCTATCTGCTTCTGTTTTATCATAGTTATGATTGTTAATTATATATATCGTATATATGATATATGACGTATCATATATATCATAGTTATGATTATTAACTATATATTCCCTCCATCCTATTTTCCCTTTGTTTATTCTTCTATCTTTCTCCTTTTAGTCTGTGCATCCTCAAAAGTCTGTTTTGTTTCTGACCACAATCTCCCTCAATCGGCCCTCCTTTCTATGCCCCTCCTCCCCACCAATTTCCTTTTATCTCCTTCCTCTCACTTTCCTGAAGGGCAAGATAGATTTCCATACCTGAGTGTATATGTTATTCCCCTTTTGAGCCTTTTCTGATAAAAGTACAGGTCAAGTGTCACCTGCCACCGCCTCTTTTCTCCATTGTAAAAGATCTTCCTTTCATGCCTCTTTTATGTGAAACAATTTACCCCATTCTGCCTCTCCCTTCCCCCTTCTCCAAGTGCATCCCTCTTTCTTACCCTTTAATTTTATTTTTTTGAAACCATCCCATCATATCTACTCACACCTGTGCCCTTTGTCTGTGTATACACCTTCTAACTGTCCTAATAATGATAAAATTCTTAGGAGTTACAAGTATCATCTTCCCTGTAGGAATGTAAACAATTTAACCTTATTAAATCCATTATGATTGCTCTGTCATGTTTACCTTTTTGTGCTTCTTTTGAGTCTTGTATTTGAAAGTTAGATTTTCTATTCAGCTCTGGTCTTTTCATCAGGACTGTTTGAAAGTCCTCCCCGCCCCGAAGGGATTATACTCAGTTTTGCTGGGTATGTGATTTGTCCTCAGGATTATCATATCCCCATGCTTCCAATCCTTTAATGTAAAAGCTGCTAAATCTTGTGTTTGACTTGTGTTTGCTTAACTCCGAGGCTCCATGATATTTGAATTGTTCCTTTCTGGCTGTTTGCATTATTTTCTCCTTGACTTGGAAGCTCTAGAATTGGTCTGTAATATTCCTGGGAGTTTTCATTTTAGAATCTCTTTCAGGTGGTAATTGGTAGATTATTTCAATTTCTATTTTACCCTCTGGTTCTAGGACAGAGGTGGAGAACTTGTGGCTTTGAGGGCACATGCAGTCTTCTAGGTTCTTCGGTGTAGCCTTCTGACTGAGTCTAAGTTTTACAGAACAAATCCTTTTATTAAGAGGGTTTGTTCTGTGAAGTTTGGATTCAGTAAAAGGGCCATGCTTGAGGACCTAGAGGGCTACATGTTGCTTCTAGGCTGCAAGTTCCCCACCCCTGTTTTAGGACATCAGAGCAATTTTCTTTGATCATTTCTTGAAATATGATGTCTAAGGCATAACCTCTGTGACTTTTTGGTAATTTGTCTTCAGAGTTGACACCAACATATTGCAGTGCCTGGTGCAATAGCAGGTGGCTAATAAATAATGCTCTTTTAATTAAATCTAGCTCAGCATCTTTCTCTTACAGCTAAAGGGACATGCTTAAGATTGCATAGATAGCAAATAATGGAGCTGGGATTTGAATGTATGTTCTATGCCTTCTTGCCATTATATCATACTGCTGATGGGTGATGGAGGGAATTACTTATTTCTACTGTACTTTTCTCTTCTCCTAGGGAGAATCTCATTTTATGGTACCCCAAATTGGGCAATGGAGCAGTTTCTTAGGAGTCTACCAAGGCAGCTCCAGACTTGTGTGAGGAGCCAATTTCCAGGGAATGGTGAAGAGGCAGAACTCCTGGTGGAAGATATAGGGAGGAAACCAAAGCTACAGGTGTAGCTGGCTTGAGGGAAATATTCAGTGGGTTGTGCCAGAATAGATTGAGGAAGGATGAATCCTTAGCAGAGGTCATTAGGTCCCTGTGCTTGATATTAAGATGGTTTATACCCCTTCCATAGAATCTCCAGAAGAGATTGCACTGACCCCTTTGGTGATATAGACTGGGGCTTCTTAAACTTTTTCCAATTGAGAGTGTATTGGAAGTGTTCATTGGCATTATATGGCCTGAGGGCATGCACAGTGCAAAGAGCACATGCTTTGTGTTCAGAACCAAGGCTTCAGTGAAGTTGCATGATGCAACACTGGCAAAAGCTGCCAGAAATACCTCATATTCATTATACATTTGATTTTTAATTAATTTTTGATTGTTGTGTGTTTAGAAATCTAACTTTTGCCATGGGGTCAACCTACAGTTTAAGAAGTGCTGAATAGACCAATGACTACCTTTAGAACTTTTCATATGCAAGGATCAGGAAAGAAGGATGATAGAGCTCTGGGCTCAACTACCTCCCAAGTTAAACTCTGGCATGATGAAAATTTCTTGGATAAGCTTTGCCTTTGCAAGAGACAGTGACCTTAGAAACTATATGGGAGTCACCAGGAGGTCTGCTTCAGGATATCTCCCAGGAAGACAGGACAAAATCAATCCTCCAACCAAATGTGTGGGGGGAGTGGAACCACCACGTTAAGCAGAAACCAGAACCCTTTGCCGGAGAATGGTTAAGTTACCAGACCTTCTGCTGTCTCTGTGACTTCTCTGTCTCTGAGAGAACAAGGTAAGAACAGTAGATGATATTCAGGAGGGAGATGGGCAGAAAACTTTGACAATTGGAGATGGTCAGCTTAATTCCTCTGAAACCACCCACTTACTTGTTTCTGAGTTTATAGGCTATCTCCAACTGTCTTTAGGGGAATCTCTCACTCTGATTTTTTGGAGAGAACAAAAAAAGGGGCACAAGAAAAAGCATTGAATTTAGGGTCTTTCTGCCTCTGATAAGTTTAGACTATCACCAATGGGATGAGAAGAGTTGCAGGTGCAACAGGAGGGAATTAAGTTAGGTTTTATTAATAGTCTTCCAGAACTGGAAAAGACATAAGAAATAGTGATCAAGGGAAACTGGGTAATCTTTTTCCTGTAGGCCTTGGAGATTGGGAGTGGTTCTGTCAGCATCATGAACAAATTGCTCTCTGTGGGCACAGACCTGAAGGAGGGATCTTAGAAGTCATCTAGCACAACTCATGCTATATATACTAGGACATTAAGATCCCGAGGTTAAATTACTTGTCCAGGGTCATATGCAGTGGAAGAGCCTGGTGGGATTCAAACCCAGGTTTGACTTTGACTGACCACAGGAGAAACAGAACAAAGAAATGTACCCAGACTCAGAATCATAGAAAGTTATAGCTGGAAGTGACTTGAGAAATAATTGAGTACTAATCGGAGGCTAGCAAAGTACAGCTCTCAGGCCAAATTTGGACCCATCACCTGTTTTCATACAGCTGTGGGCTAAGAATTGTTTTGACATCTTTTTTTAATAGTCTCTATCTTTTTATTTTTATTATTAAGGGGGAAGGCAGGGCAATTAGGGTTAAGTGACTTGCCCAAGGTCACACAGCTAGTAAATGTGTCAGGTGTCTGAGGCCGTATTTGAACTCAGGTCCTCCTGACTCCAGGGCCGGTGCTCTACTCACTGCGCCACCTAGCTGCCCCTTGTTTTGACATTTTACTATGGCTGTAGTTGCTGACCCCTGATCTAGTTCAACCCTCCCATTTTACAGGTAAGGAACCTGGGGCTCAGCTAGATGATGTAACTTGTCCCAAGTCACACAGTAGGTATGTATGTGGGTAGAGAACAAAGTGTTCACTCCCTACACTGTTACCTCTTATGTACTGCCTACCAAACCGAAGGTCTACAGAGCTGTTGTGCTGACCTCATTGTTGTATGCCTGTGAAACCTGGACAGTCTACCAGTGCCATGCCAGGAAACTGAATCACTTTGAATTGTCTTGTGAAGATTCTGAAGATCACCTGGCAAGATAGAGTACCAGACATTGAGGTCCTTTCTTGAACTAAATTGCCAAGCATTCAAACTGCTACAGAGAGTGCAGCTCCGAAGGGCTGGCCATGTTGTTCAAATGCCAAATGTATGTTTGCCTAAAAGACTATTTTATGAAGAACTCACACAAGGTAGGTGTTCACATGGTGGTCAGGAGAAGTGAGACAAGAATATTCTCAAGATCTTTCTGAAGAACTTTGGAATTGATTGCATGACATGGGAGATGCTGGGACTGTCCAGCATTGGGTGCCTGCATCAAAGAAGGCACTGTGCTCTACGAGCAAAGCAGAATTGCAGTAGCTCAAAAGAAACCTGAGATGTGCAAATTTAGAGACATCTCCATTCCATTCACTATTTGTGAAGACCAGAGGTAGAGGATTCAGAAGCTCATATTGGTCTGATCAGCCACAGTCAGATGCACTCTATCTTGATTCCAACATAATGATGTTATTTTGGTCCTCTCCAAGACCATCACTGACCTAGGGACCTTCCGATCTAATGAGGAAAAAAATGTTTTCCTGCTCCTGAAAGGAACCCTCAGTTCATTGTAGGAAATAGTCTGTGTCCTCAGCCAGCTTCTGCACTGATGTGAGTGAAGGTTCCTCCTCCTTTCTTCCTTTTCTGTTTCTACCTCCAACCCCCGAATTTATCAGCTTCTTCCTTATTGTTGGGTTCTTTCAGTCATGTCTGACTCTTTATGACCCCATTTGGGGTTTTCTTGGCAAAGATGCTGGAGTGGTTGCATATCCTTCTCCAGCTCATTTTGCAGATGAGGAAACTGAGGCAAATGGGAGCAAGTGACTTGCTCAGGGTCACACAGCTAGTAAGTGTCTGCAGCCAGATTTGAACTCCGGAAGATGAGTCTTCCTGACTCCAGGTCCAGCGCTCTATCCACTGTGTTGTCTGCTTTTGCCTGTAGCTTGAATTTTTTAATCTTTGTCTAATTTATTTTGGGCCTTCAGAGGTTTCATGGTATAATGGCAAAAGCACTGAACTAAGAGTGTGGAAACTTGATTTTAGCTCTGACATTTATTTACTCCCTGTGTGGTCTTGGTCTAGTCACTTCTCTTCTATTGTCCTCATTTTCCCTATTTGGAATTGTCTTCTAACTCTAATATTCTGTAATTCAGTGGCTTTGTTCTAGGGCATATCTCTCTAGTGCTATAAATCATTTCTGTCCTTCTTTCTAGGTACTGAAATAAAAAATGAGACCAAGGCAGGGCAACTATAGAAGCAGGTGATAGGTTTCAGACCCTACCAACAGCCAGGGTTGTCACTGTCCATTCTAGCCCTACCAAAGAGCAGGGAGCAAGGGGCCTGGGATGTCTTACATCTGCTGTGACTGTGACAAGAGTTTCAGCTGGAGCTTCAGCCTTATCAAACACAAGCAGGCACACACTGGGGAAAAGCCTAATTAGCTCTAGTGAGTGTGAGAAGCAATTCAGGCAAAGCTCAATCTGGGCACAGCACCAGAAAACCCACACAGGTGAGCAACTCCACTGCTATATTATCTGTGGCAAACATTCCAGTCGGACCTGGTCTGCCATCAGTGCATTCAAATAGGCAAATAGCTCTATGCCTGTCCCCAACGTGGAAAGAATTTCACTCAGCAGGTGTACCATACTGGGCACCAGTGAGCACACACAGTGAGCACAAATGCCATGAGTATGGCAAAATGTTTGGCCAATGCTCTGTTCTGGACTGCCACCATAAGACCCATACAAGTGAGAAACCCTCCTGCTGTGGTAAGGGCTTCATTCAACACTCGCTTCTGGAGAACCACCAGTGAACACACACAAGTGAACAACCCCATGCCTGTGGAACTTATGAGGTGAGCTTCAATCAGAAAGCAGGCCTGGCTAGCCTTCAGCAAATTCAGATGGGTGAAAATCCCTATGTATGCCCTGTAGTGACTGTGGCCTCATTATTCATCAAATTACCCATGTGCAGAGGACTCAAGTCAGTCACAGTGGTTGCCAACATTGGGCCCAAACTGAAGGATAACAGTGTCACAGAAGTTTATTATGTCTTTTCTTCCATTCTCTCCCAGAGTGGGGATAATGGAATTTTTAGGAAAAAAACTGATTGGGTTGGCTATATTCCTATGAATATTTTCCCTGTATGATGCCTCACTCTTTCATTCTTCCAGAGTTTAGGAAAGAAAATTGGCCTAGCTTTAATGTTCCTCCTTCAGGAGGCCTTCTGTCCTCTATCCATCTGTTCCAGGCCCACAAGAACCTCATGCTAATATGATGCATTGAGAGAGATTGCTAGCTCTCATGCCATCTTCCATTAGTGTATATGCTCCTTGGGAGCAGGAATTTTGAATAGGCTTCCCTGCTGTTGAGCATAGGAAAATGGTATTGTGGGATACTACCCTGAGTCATGATGAGATAGGGCCCTGGTATTTCCCTTCCAGTAGACCTGAAAGACAAACAGCTCTTGTTGTGAGAGAACTCAACCGGTATTGCATCCAAATAGCAGCCTGGAGTGAAACAAGGCTGGCAGATGAAGACCAGCTTACTGACGTTGGAGTCGAATATATGTTTTTCTGGAGTGGTTGCAGTGAAGGGGAACCCTGTGAAGCTGCTGTAGGTTTTGCAATTAAAACTAATCTAGTCAACAAGGTTGGATGCCTACCAAAAGGAGTGAATGATAGGCTCATGACGACATGATTGCCACTTACAGGAAGATGCCACACCACCATCATCAGTGCCTATGCTCCCATCATGACAAACCCTGATGGGATCAAAGAAAAATTTTATGAAGGCCTGGAGACCCTTATCATCAATGTGCCAAAATAGGACAAGCTTATAATTCTGGGTAGCTTTAATGCTAGAGTAGGCTCAGACTACCAGGCTTGGCAGGGAGTCTTTGGGAGGAATGGAGTTAGTAACAGCAACAGCAACATTCACTTACTACTGAAGACTTGTGTGTCTCATGACCTTCTCATCACCAGCATTGTCTTCCATTTACCTAAGTGCAATAAAACTTCATGGATGCACCTTTGTAGCAAACGTTGGCATTTAATAGACTATGTAATTGTAAGGAGAAGAGACAGACAGGATGGAAATGTGGCAAAAATGATGTGTGGTGAAGAGTGCTGGACTGATCATAGACTTATCCTCTCCAAGCTAAATATTCATATTAAACAAAAGCAGGGGCCCCAAGGCAAAATGATTACCAGAAGAATTCATGCCAACAGATGAGAGCTCTTCTCTGAGCGGGCAGTTTGTTGCTAACTTGGAGGGAATGTTGAACCCACACACAGTTGGCAACAGTGGAGCAGAAAAGGAGTGGCCAGCTTTCAGAGATTACAGTACAGCACTGCATTTGCTCATCTGGGTCAGAACACTCGCAGACATCAAGACTGGTTTGATAAAAATGATGGGGAAATTCAGAAGCTGCTAAATGAAAAATGAGAACTCCACAGGGTTTATTAGCAGGATAGTTCATTCATCTCTAAGAAGGCAGCATTTAATTCCGCCAAAAGTAAAGTACAAATGAAGCTTAGAGAGATGCAGGATTCTTGGCTCAGTAAGAAGGCAGGTGAAATTCAGTTTTATGCTGATAGTAACAATGTAAAGTGCTTTTATGATGCCCTGAAGGCTATTTATGGATCAAAGACCTATGGAGCATCTCAACTACTCAGTGCTGATGGAACCACATTGATCAGTGATAAGGACACGATCCTAGAGAGATGGGCTGAACACTTCCATAGTGTTCTCAACAGACCATCATCAATCAATGTTGAGGCCATTGACTGTTTATCTCAGGTTGAAGTCAATCCCTCCCTAGCTGAAGCTCCAACTGAAGAAGAGGTTTTGAATTTCATCAGGGTCCTCTCCTATGGCAAAGGACCTGGTGTTGATTCTATTTCAGCTGAGATTTACAAGGGGTGTGTGTGTGTGGCAGGGATGTGGTGGGGTGAGGGGTCCATTGCTCATACAAAAGCTGACTGAAATTTTCATGGTTATGTGGCAAGAGGAAGTTATCAGGAGTTCAAGGACACCTCCATTGTCCATCTCTATAAAAGTAAAGGAAATAGATTGTCCTGTGACAATTATAAAGGCTTGCTGGCAAGATTTTTGCCAGAGTCCTCTTTAATAGGCTGGAAGATGGTCATCTACCTGAGAACCAGTGTGGCAGAAAGGGCAGAAGAATGGTTGATAGGGTATTTGCTGCCCAACAACTCCAGGAGAA
The DNA here is from genome assembly GCF_011100635.1 of Trichosurus vulpecula. Lineage (NCBI taxonomy): Eukaryota > Metazoa > Chordata > Mammalia > Diprotodontia > Phalangeridae > Trichosurus > Trichosurus vulpecula. The sequence goes on along the minus strand of NC_050579.1, from coordinate 265,956,744 downwards.
ATGCCAAGAGCAGAAAAGAGGTCTGTAAACAATGTTTGTAGATCTGACCAAGGCCTTTGATACTATCAGTCATGAGGGCTTATAGAAAATTGTGTCAAAATTTGGTTGCCTGGAGAAGTTCATCAGCATTGTACATCAATTTCATGACAGCATGCTTGCCTGGGTTCTAGATAATGGACAATGCTCTCGTGCCTTCCCAGTCACCAATGGAGTGAAACAAAGCTGAGTGCTTGCTCCCATGCTTTTTAGAATGATGTTTTCAGGCAATGTTGTCAAGTGCCTTCAATGAGGATGAACATATTGTCAAGGTCAGCTACTGCACTGATGGTAAATTCTTCAACTTGGAAAGACTACAAGCCAAGACCAAAGTGGAGGGAGTGTTGGTGCATGATTTTTTTGTTTGTAGATGACTGTGCACTAAATGCAGCCTCTGAAGCTGAGATGCAACAAAGTATGGATTGATTCTCTGCTACTTGTGCTAGTTTTGGCCTAACAATTAACACCAAGAAAATACAGGTGCTCCATCAGCCACCAGCACACCATCCATATGTGGAACCATCAGTTACAGCAAATTGAGAAGTTTTGAATGCTGTGGATAAGTTTGCTTACCTTGGCAGTATACTTTCTAGGGATGTACACCTTGATAACGAGGTCAAAGCACACATTTCCAGAGCTAGCTCAGTGTTTGGGAGGTTCTGAAGAAAAGTGTGAGAGGGAAGAGGTTATAAACTGCCTACCAAACTGAAGATCTACAGAGCTCATTGTTGCATGCCTGTGAAACCTGGATGGTATACCAGTGCCATGCCAGGAAACTGAATCACTTCCATTTGAATTGTCTTAGGAAGATTCTGAAGATCACCTGGCAGAATAGGATACTAAACACTGAGGTCTTTTTTCGAACTAAAATGCCAAGTGTTCAAACTCTACTGCAGAGAGCATAACTCCGAAGGGTTGGCCATGTTGTTCGAATGCCAAAAAGACTATTTCATGAAGAACTCACACAAGGAAGGCAGTTACATGGTGGTCAGAAGAAGCGATACAAGGATACTCTCAAGGTCTCTCTGAAGAATTTTGAATTAATTGCACGATGTGGGAGACATTGGAACAGGACCGCTCCGTATGGCACGTCCTTATCAGAGAAGGTGCTGTGCTCCATGAGCAAAGCAGAATTGAAGTAGCTCAAATGATATGCAGGATGCACAAACTTAGAGAATCCACCCCAAATGTTCACATGGGCTATTTGTGACTGATCTGTGGTAGAGCATTCTGAGCTTGTACCAGTCTGATCAGTTATGGTTAGACACACTGTAACTTGACTCTAACCAAATGATGGCATTTTTGGTCTTCTTTGAGAACAAAGGGCAGCGATGAGCTCCTCAGGTTTTTCTTTAGTCTGACTATCCCTACTTTTTCTTGTTTCTCCTTTTAGGACTCGTTTTTATCATTTGGACCCTAGAATTCACAGCCAGAAGGAATCTTACAGATTTTCTAGTCTCAACATTCTCATTTTGCAGCTGAGCAAACTGAAGCCTCAGAGATCTGACGTGTAAGGTGACACAGTTAAAATAAAGGCTCGGAGTAAGGAGTCCAAGTCCTCCAGCTCTACAGCTAGGCTCTCTCCAGCTATTGTGAGGACACAATCCCTTTCCACAACACTAGTTGATACCTGCCTCTGGAGTCTAATCTTCCTGAGTTCAAATCTGGCCTTAGACAGTCATTGCCCAGTGTGATCCTGGGCAAGTCACTTAACCCTGTTTGCCTCAGTTCCCTCATCTCTGAAATGAGGTGGAGAAGGAAATGGCAAACCACTTCAGTATCTTTACCAAGAAAACCCCAAATAGGGTCATGAGGAGTCGGGCATGACTGAAAACAACCCAACAGCAACAATAAAGAGACAGAATTCCTTCCCCTAATCCTGGCGAAAGTGGGAAGGGTGGTGGACCTCAATAGGGTTGAGTGCAATGTGCAATAGCTCTTAATGTCTTGTTCATTTTCTTTGAATAATTAAATGTATATGGCTGCATTGTGGATTGCCAATGGAAGTAGTAGCAGTAGTAGTAGTAGTAAACATAGAGGTTTCTGAATGAGAAGGAAGATCTCGGAAGTAGAATGGAGACTCATGATCATTGACAATTTTCTTTTCTTAAATTTGCAGCATATTTTTTATCATACTCTGAGACCTCTATTGAGCCAAGGTCAGTAAGGATTTCCCTCAGTTAATTATTAAAGTGACAGCTTATTTTTCTGTAGACTTGTAGAAAGCAGACCCATGAGCCATATATAGGCTGCTGTTGCCTGTGCAACATCTCAAGGGTCACTCAGGAAAACCCATTAAGTGCCCATAATGATAATAATAGTAAAAATAACTGGCATTTACATAGTGCCAAGTACTATGTTAAGTGCTTTACAAATAAATGCAACCCTGGGAAGTAGGTATTATTATTTACCATTTGATAATTGAAGAAACTGAGGCAAAAGGTGGTCTTGCCAAGGGTCTTGGAGCTAATAAGTATCTGAGGCTAGATTTGAACTCATATCTTCCTGACTCCAGAGCATTTCAGGGGCACTTGCTGAGGCATAAACATGAGAGCCACAATGTACGTCAGGTGTACCTTAATCCTGTGCTGAGACCACAGTACACTCTGTAGTCAAGAATGACAGCGCCAGAAATTTGTAGCTCAGGGGAATAAGAGCCAGCCAGCTGGAACTAATCAGGTGACTTCTCCCACCTCCTGGTAAAGCTCTTCATCCATGCGTGCAGACTGGTGTATTGCTTATCTGATATTTTCAATTTAGATTTACTAGGAAATTTTGATGGCTAGCAGACATACTAATCCATGTGTATTTTATTTAAGACTTTAAAGTAGTGGATAAGATAAATAGCATTCCTTATTCTAGGGAGATGGAAAGATTGGTTTGGGCTGAACTTGTGGACTTGGGAGCTAATTTTGGACAACAGTATTGGCCTGTTAGAAGGCCAGGTCTCCCTGCATCATTTGAATTTGGGGTTCATATACCTTTAGATTATAAACTGGCAAAGACAGTAGCCAGCAAAGGGATATATGAATTCTGAATTTGTTTGCCAGGCTTATAGCAGGTCAATATTATTCTGCCACTCTGTTCTAAATTAGTTCCTAAGTTCCCAGTGTAAACCAAACTTGACATCTCCCTAGAATAAGAAATATTCTCTCATGCTCTATTTGTATAAAGCCTTAAATGTAGTGCTTGGCATTTCTGCTGGCCAACAGAGTATTATAGTAGGTAAATCAAATCTAAATTAAAAGCAATAGATAAGAGACAAATGAACCAGATCAGAAAAGTGGCCTTGGTAGGTTGTGGAAGGTCACTTGATCAGCCGTCATCCTTTGGCTGATATGTATCACCCCAAGCTGTGGATCCCTGGTGCTGCAGCTTTTTCTCTTGCAGTTATGGCAAAGGATTAGTAAAAATCCTCTGATAGTCTCTCGTGGCTTTTCTCTCAGCAGCTGGCCCTGTTCAGCCCCAGCAATGTTTCTAACCCATGATTACATTTCTTTCTCCAGCTTCTGAGTCTTCTTGCTATACATATCAGCTTTCATCTCCAGCCCACAAATCCTTTTTTTCACTTGGGAGTCACGGTCCATCCAGTGGTAAGGCTCCTTTTCCAGGTCTCTCCACTGCAAAGGCAATTCTCATAAGGAAGAACACCATGGCAATAAAAAGCAAGGATTCCTGGAACCGAGTGCCAAGGGATACTGTGGGATCCTTTTCCTTCTAAAGGATTAATAGGACACTGGTTTGAATAGGTTGGGTAAAGGCCTATCTGACGGTCTCGGAAGCTCTGTGATTCAATAATATTGGTTACCCATTATTTGTGGCATTCAAAAAATAGGTATTTGATGAGATTCAAAGAAAGTAGAAGATAGACGTTCCTTAATCTCAAAAAATCACACATCCCTGTTGGGGAAGGAAGAAACATGAAAACTGAAAAGTCACGTTGTAGCTGAGAGGTACAAGATGAAAGATGTCCCAACTGATTTTGTAAGACAAAGAAAAAGCCAACATGTATTGATTGAGGGATGTATGGGATGGTTAAAAATCTGAGGAGATTTCTCGAAGGTGAGTTTGGAACTATGCTTAGCATATAGAGTTGGGTGGTAACCTAAGAGTAGATAGCATACCCAAGGTGTGGGATTGGGAACAAGGAATTCCAGGCATGGTAAGCAGGTTGGATTTGCTAGAGTGCAGAGTATATGTTGGGGTTGTTATTACAAGTCATCTTGTAATGATTATCTTTACTCGAATCCACCCCTCTATAGGAAACAAAAGGAAGTATATGGAGTTTCAATTATATGCCCTGATATAGGAAGATGAGAGAACTATTGACTCTGTTCTTGGAAAGGGGAGAGCCAGAGACCATTTCCCACTCAGTAGGCTCTCATGAACAGAATCCTGCCTTTGTCCCCCCACAGAAGAGCTCTTACTCTGTTCTATCTTTGACAAGTGCTTCAGCAGCCATTGTCACTTTGATAACCACTGGTAGGTACATGCAGATGAGTGGCTCCATGTCTGTTCCCAGTGTGAGATGTCATCCTGGGATGCCTTAGATCTCAACCATCATGAGTATACACATCTCTGAAAAAATCCTACTAATGTCTGCTGTGCGATAAGACTGAGATGATCCTGTCAGGTCCACCCCTGGAACTTACCACTGTTCTCAGTGTGGTAAAGGTTTCTAGGACATATCAGAACTAAAGGGCCAGCACTTAGGTGAGGCACATACTTGGCATCCTTTAGCCCCCACCCCATCATCTTTTTCTTCTGCCCAAATACCCTGATAGAGCTTTAGCTAGAGCTCATATCTGTGGCCACAGGAGCGTGCACAATAAGGGACAAATCCACTGCTGCTCCCAACATAGAGAAAAGCTTTAGCTTCTCAGAGTTCATTTAACACCAAAGAACCCACCAGAGAAGAAGATATTGCTGCCCCATCTCGGTCTTTTGGCAAAAAGTAAGGCCTCATTAGTCATTAGAAGCCTCATGAGGACAAGGCGTCTTGGGGTGGGTGGGAAAGAATATCTCAGCTCCTACCATGGGGGTCTCGGGATGAGCGGCTTTAATTTTTCCCTTCTCCATTGATATACGCTGAGAGAATATTAATTTCTTTGGCATGGCCTGTGGACAAGTGGTATGACTTCTGAGTGTATGTGTGGAAAAAAGTGAAGGGAATCCAGTTAAAAGTGAATAGGAAGGGACTAAGGAAAGGCAAGCAATGGGGTTCATGGAGTCACAGGTAAGTGACCTTTTCAATCTGAGGTATTGGTGCTTGTTTTTTATGAGCGTGGGCTGTAGGCTGACCTTGATGACTTCTGTGATGTGATAAGGGACAATGTTGGGATGAAGAAGAGGAAGGGAGAGAGGCACACAAAGGAAGAAGGAATGGGGTGAGTGAAAGGGGATAGTATTATTATTAATCAGCACCCAGCACAGTTCTTTTACACATGGTAGTCATTCAATAAATAGTGGTTGAATAAATAGGAGATGGACAGAGAGAAAAGGATGAAAGATGAGGAGGTAGGGAGAAAGACTAGATAGAGGATAGGATACATAGGGAAAGCGGAGGTATAGAAGAGAAACAGAACTCTGCCACTTCTAATCCCCAGGTTCTCTAATTTATCTTTAATCTGCTGCCATCACAGAAACTTACCTACAGTCTAGGGTTCTTGAGACCATTCCCTATCTATATGACCTCCTGGTTCCCACATGAAACTCCCATATGCACTCTTCAGAGCCCAGCAACTGTCTCACTTTCTGGGTCTCTGAGGTTTCTTCCCCTTTGCCCCCATTACATACAGGCCGTACATCTTTGTAGAAAGAAATGAATGTTCATTTGTATTTCATTGGGCCCTTAATTTGTGTGTGATCCCAAAGGCCCTGAGTTTCCACTTAGGGGAGAGGCCTGGGTTCCTCCTTGAAGCAGTGATGATATCTCTGCCCTCATGATGCTGGTGTCCTTTAGGGGAACAAAGAGTGGATCACAGTATCTATCCATCTTTGAGGGTTAAAGATGGACTGCAAAGTGGCACTCAAGTTGGAGAAGAGGGTCAAGAAGAAGACAGAGAAGGGGGAAAATAAGTGAAGGAAGGGCAAAGAAAATAAGGGGAGTGATACAAATGAAAAAAATGAAACTACAGAAAGAAACAAGGTAGAGAGGGATAGAGCAAAAGAAGAGGAGTTAGGAGAATAGAGAACAGAAAGAAGGAGAAAGAATCTTTCCTGTTTTGGACCTGAGGTCCAGAAAGGACTCTGTAAGTGTCAACTTGAATGCCTTCTCTCCTTAGCAAGTGGGCGAGGAATCTTGAGGGAGAAGAGTGCTGAAGGGCACACCTCTCTTGTAGACCAACTCGTGACTTGCCCTCAAGCTGGTCAGCCTCTTCACTGTTGCTTCAAGGGGAGGCCAACATCCCTTAAAAGGGGTATTCTGAAAGAAGAAGAAAATCTCTTTTGGACATTTTGAACTGGGTGCCCCATGGGCATTTCAAACTCTACATGTGTAAAATAGAACTCATTATCTTTCCCCTCAAATCCTCCCCTCTTCCCAACTTCTCTATCATTATAGAGGGCTACCACCATCTTCCCAGTTGCTCAGGCTCACAACCTAGGCATAATTCTCTATTCCTCATTTGCATTTACACCACATATCAAATTTATTGTTTAATCTTGTCATTACTACCTTTATGACACCTCTCGTAGAAGTCCCCCTGTCCATTTATGTAGCCACTGCCCTAGTGATGTCCTCATCACCTAATGCCTGGACTGCTGCAAGCCTGTTAGCTGATCCCCCTGCCCCAAGTCTCTCCCACTGAAGTCTATCCTCCACTCAGATGCCAAAGCGATCTCCTTAAAGTGCAGGTCTCACCATGTCATTTCCTTGTCACTCCCCTCACTCAAAAAACTCCAGTGGCTCCTTACCTCAGGGTTTAAATATAAAGCCCTTCACAACCCGGCTCCTTCCTATCTCTCTATTCTCTCACTATATTCTCCTCCATCTACTGTATGATACAACAACCTTGGCCTTGTTACCCCTCAAACATGACACTCCCATCTCCCACCTTTTCACTGGCTGTCCCCCACGTCTAGAATTCTCTCCCTCCTCACTTCTCTGGGTTCTCTGAAGACTCAGATCGAACATCACTTTCTTTAAGAGGTCTTTTCTAGTATGACCCTTACCCCTTCTCTCCGAGACTACATTCCATCTATTCTCTATATATCTTGTATTTATAAAGTGGTTTGCATATTGTCGCCTTATTAGAATGTGAGTTTTTTGAGGGCAGAGACCATGCATTTGCCGTTCTTTGGCTCCCTAGTGCTTAACACAGTCTTTCAGGTATAGTAATAAGTAATGCTATAAATAAAATAAATTCTATAATAAAGAAAATAAACAATTATATAAATATACATGTAAATATATATAACTAAATAAATATAAAGTAAATAAATAAAAATAAACAAATATAAGTAAATAAATAATATAATATTTTTTTAAAAAAGTTAAATGAATGCTTATAAACTGATCTATTCTTTTTCAAAAGCATTGATCACAGAACCAGAGAGGACTCTGCATATTAAGTCTATCTCCCTACCTATGGGATCTCTTTTCTAATCTGTTGATTGTTTTTAGGACTCTCTGCCTGCTTTTCCTTCTGGCTTCCTCATTCTCTCTTGACTTGAGTCAGGAAAAATAGGGCAGTTGTAAGAATTTAGTAATTTGTGGATTGTGTAGAAGTGAAAAATTAGAATTTTAGATCCAGGAAAGACCTTTGCTAGTAATATCTTAGGTTTCTATAGTATTTATAAAAAAGTTCATTGGGGTTATGTGACTTGTACGAGGATACACAGCTAGTTATGAATGGAGTGGTAAAGGAAGAAATCAATTGTTTTTCTAAGGGATTGGTTAGTTACTTCCAGAAGAGGGCAGTAACCAGCAGTTGCTCTTCTCTAATGAGAAGTACGCTTACTATCTTTGTGACTTTGGGTAAGTCATTTAACCTCCATGAGCCTCGGTTTTCTCATCTATAAAACGAGGAAGCTGGACTAGATGGCTTCTAACATCCCTTCCAGCTCTAAATCTTTGATCCTATGATCCTAAATTGAATGACATTTGCCACTATTACAAAAAGAGACCTAAGTAATACTTTTCTAAGACATAGGAATTCAGAAAAAGGGAGGCTGAGGCTTCTCCCCTAGAAATGCCTCCATGGGTGAAAGACTCCTTACTCCTTTCCTTCTGGGCTGGAAGAGGAGTCATCTAAAGTGAAGGAAAGGGGTACAGATAGACTTTCACCATAAATTAATATAAAATGAGAAAGAAAGCTGGGTGTCAGTAGATTGAGCGCTGGACATAGAATCAGGAAGACTTGGGTTCATGTCCTTTGTCAGATGCTTACTAGTTTTGTGACCCTGGCCAAGTCACTTAATTTCTCTCAGCCTCAGTTTCCTCATCTGGAAAATGGGGGGTAATAATAGTCCCTATGTCACAGGGTTATCGTGAGGATCAAATGAGATTTTATATACTTGGAGACGCAAAGTTCTTCATAAATTTTAAAGCACTATGTAAATGTTAGCCATTATTAAATAAACAATCACTATAGGGCAAGACTACACTAGGAGAATTCCCGTTGTGGACATTAGGACTTCCTGGGGCTGCAGGAGAAGGAAGAGGAGAAGATGTGGATGGGGAAATGTAAAGTTAAAGCTCATCAGACACACGGATGGGAGGAAACACGGAACTTACTTAGTTCTTCGAGGAATTGTCCTAAAACAGAAAGAGAAACAAACAGGTCACCGTCAAATTCCCTAGCCTGGGCTGGTTGCCCCCAAAGGCTCCCTGACCACTTTCTTTTCGGAATAGTCAGAGATCAGCCCTTGCTATCTTTTTATTCAAGAATCTAGAAACGTTTGGCCTTTCATTTTGATAAGGTGTGTCCCAGGACCCTCCGGGAATCGTGTGTGTGTGTGTGTGTGTGTGTGTGTGTGTGTGTGTGTGTGTGTGTGTCTGTGTGTGTGTGTGTGTGAATCCGGCATTCTTTAACCTCGGCCCCCCACTCCCAGCTTCCCTTTGTACCTCATTTTAAGGAGACTCTGGTCTGATTGCCCTCGAGTTCCCACTTTGACCATCTACCTGCCAGTCTTCGATGCAGCCAGTTGTAACAGATGATCATGGCAACGAGGGGTCCCAGAACGGGCACTATCACAAAAAGTGTTATCTTCCAGCAGGGCACTCTCAGGAAATGGGGATCTGAATATAGAATCCCAGGATCAGAATGATAGAATCTCAGTGAGGGAGGTGCCTTGGAAGCCATCCCGTAACCCTGTAACACCACCTTAACCCCCCACACCCCCAAAAAAGTGGTTATCCAAACTTTGTATGAAAGGACTCAACTGAGATAGGACTGAACCTTCTTCGGCAGCCCATTCCATATTTGGATAGCTCATCTTTCTAAGTATGATTGTAATAACTTTATCAAATATAAATCCTCTCCCAACCCCTGCCAATTTGTCAAAATCCTACCTATCCTTCAAGGTTTAGCTCAGGTTCCACTTCCTTAATTCTTCTTTCAGCTACCCAGTCCACAGTTATGTTTCTCTCCTCAAACTCAGAATTACAGAATGTTAGCATGAGAAGAGACCTTAGCAACAATTAGTCCTGATGAGAGGTATCCAATTCCCTGCCCATGAACAGCATTAAGACCTGCAAAACTCCCCAAACCAGATTTAAATGTCGTTTATTGGTTGTTGTTCATTCATGTCTGACTTTTTATGACCCCAAGATCCTGGAGTGGTTTGTCATTTCCTTCTCCAGCTCATTTTATAGGTGAGGAAACTGAGGCAAACAGAGTTAAGTGACTTGTCCAGGTTTACTCAGCTACTAACTTTAGGCCCAGCTCCTTATCCACTGTGCCACCTAGCTGCCACAGCACTGAGACCTGCAAAACTCCCCCAAGCAGATTTGAATGTAATTGGGTAATGTTGAACAAAATAAATAAAAATACGATACAATACAGATAATGTTAACTTGTGGTTTTCTAAGTCAATTCTGTTTGAGTTTGACACCACTGGTTTAGACCCTCATTTGGCACATATTAAGAGCTTAACAAATGTTTATTGAGTAAGTGATTGATTTGGGAGATGATGAAATTGAGATCTAGAGGGATAGAATGATTTGTCCAAGGTCACAGCCAGTTAAGGGGAAGAACCAGGATAGGATACAGACCCAGGTCTCTTGATTCCAAGCCCAGTAATGAGCAAGTTACAGGATGACTGCTCTTAACCTTAGGGAATCTTCTTCAGTTGGGTTCCTTTGCTCCAGCTTTTCTCAAGCCTTGTTTGCACATTTGGGTTTGTTCACCTGACGTCCCCTTCTCCTGAATTGTTTCTTTGATGATCAAAATCACATACTTCTTGATGTGGTTGAAGATTTTCCTTTTCCAAAAAAGCCTTCCTTGACTAAGCCCATTCCATTCTGATCCCTCCCTTCTCCTGCTCTGCAGTCTTTACTACGTTATAGGGAGTCAGTTTGTTTTGATTTTCAGGATTTTAGACTACGTCGTTGGTGTGAAAAATGTATGTATGTCCTTTCTTTATATCCCACCTGCCCCCTCCCAGTGGCCAGTGCAGTGCCATATATACAAAATGACATACATACCTGTTGAATGAAATGGAGTAGGGAAATAACTATGTTCTTATAAACCATTTCCTACCCTCAAGCCCCTTGCATTTATCGTCTGCCAGGGACCCTAGTTCCCTGGTGACTGAAACAGGAAGATGGAGCATGGCTGGTGAGGCACAATGTTAACTGGAGACACTGGGATGGTGGCGGGGGGGTGGGGGGAGAGAGAGAGAGAGAATGAGAGAGAGAGAGAGAGAGAGAGCTTACCAAAAGTTCGGTGGAGATTCTCTGAAACACAAAGAATAAAAGATATTAGTTTAGGTTTGATAGACACTAGACCTATACTGCTTCACTCTCTTTTTAGGGAATCTGTTATCTATTTTCTTTCGATTGTTCCTGTAGTTATTCAGTTTTGAGAGGGAGGAGGTAAATAAGGAGAGAATGAGAGGGAGTATCCCCTTCTTTGGAGACAATTTGCAGGGATGTAATACTTTCTCTAAAGGGAGGGGAGTGGATGAGAAGGTCCCTTGTAAGATCATAGGGAGTCTTTTAAAAATGAAGAATTTTCCGAGCCAAAAGAACTTAGAACTGAAAAGAACTCTAGCAATAATCTAATCCAACTCTTTTGTTTTACAAATGGGGAAATTGAGGCCCAGAGAGGCTAAATGATTTTCCAAAGTTGAAAAGCTAAAATAAGAACTCAGGTCCTTTTACTCTAAACTAAGTGCTCTTTCCACTACTCCAAAATGTGTTGGTGAACTCAGGGTTTTGAAGGAAGGTCAGAGAGACTATGAGAGTAAGACCACCTCAGCATCCACCAGGGCTTCTACACCAGCAAAGATCAAGGTCTGTCCTCACCTCCCCCATCCCCTCCCCCCTGGATTGAAAGAGGCAGTTTCTGATACTGATGGGAGATCTCCAGCTTCACCCAGGGTACCACAATGAGATAGGGATGCACGGAACTTACCAATCTCTGCTTGGAGTTTGCCTAAAATACAGAGACAGAGACATATATTGGTTCCTGCTTTGCTATGTCTTTGAGCCCAAGACCACTTCTTCTCCCTAATATCCCTGCAATTTTGCTCAGGCCCTTTCTCTGGTACCTGGGATTCCCTTTCATTGTGCCTATATTGTTCTTCCCCTCCTTCACACACGGACTTAGGAAACCTGGGATTGACTCCAAGTCCATTTTGTTTGGACTTTGACTTTGGCTTTGGCTTTGGCCCCAGCCCCAGACACTTGATGGTCAGAGTGCAAGCATTAGTTTGCATTTGTATCGCTATGTGGCCCTGCAAATGTTCAGTTGTTTCATGTCTGAGTATGATGTGAGCTACTATTTGAGGCTGCAAACTACACAAAGGCAGGGACCAGGAAGAAGCAGACTACCAGCTGGGAAGCGTGATTTCAGGGCCACAAAACCTACTGCTTCACTTTCCTTTCTCTTTGCCTAAGGCCTGAAAATCCACACTTTTGTGCAAGAGCAAGCTCAAACTGCAGAAAGTCAACTGGGGAATTATCAGTATGAGCGCTTACACCTCTGAAATCGACAAAAACTATAAATCAGGGCTGGATTTACTGTTTTGTCGATTGTCTAGATTTAAGAAAAAAGGTTAATAATGCAGATTTAAAAGCAGGTCCAGCATAAATTTTTGGAGAGCTCATAGTTATTCACAAGCCTTCAAACTTCAATTTGATTCCATTAAAAAAAAAATATTTGAGCAGGACACTGTGGGAGATTCCAAGAAGCATAAGGTATATTAACAGGTAGAAGGTAGACCGTGAGGGCAGTAGATTGGGGGCCAGGTGGGGAGGAAGGCACAAATTAACTGGGGGAAAGACTTCAGAATTGGGAAGCCGGGATTATGAAAAAGCAAACTTGGCTTACTTCACCATTTTACCAAGGTCAGGAACTGTTTCTTTTCCTTCTGTTTCACTGTGTAGTGCTCAGTATAGAGTTTTGTACATAGGGGGTACACGGGAAATACTTGTTCTAATGCCCTCCCTTTTGCAAGATAAAATATATATTGTTCCCAGATTAATGAGCCCTACATTGTTCTCATTCTTGGCCTATCATGTACTACAATACCTCTAAGTCTGTACTGCATGTAGAGATAACCAAGGCCGACAGTGATCTGCAGGATGAGAATGGGCAGGACAGCAATCAGAACCAGCATTCCAGGGTTAATCCAATAAAATGGATCTGAAATGGGGAACAGTTACTGAAGGTTAGTTTCCTGGCAATAGTCTGAAGTCCTAAAACTGCTACTATAGTCAGAAGATCTTGAGAGATCATTTCATTTATCTTCCTGCCTTTGGGAAGGAAATGTTTAAAAATCTAGAAGATCCTATAGAAGTCACCTGGTCCAACTATCTCATTTTACAAATGCAGAAACTGAGTGAAGTTACTGGTCCAGGTTCACATAGTAAGTAAATGCAAGAGAAGGGATTCAAGTCCCTGTCTCAGGACTCCAAGTCTAAGAGTTCTGTCAACAGTGTTACTGTTTCTCTTAAAACTGTCCACTCAGTTGGGAATCTTTCCTGGAGAAAGTAAGGCTAAAACTTATCTCAGTCACCATTTCCCGTACCTAACTTTCAAATAAATTAGGATGCCAGAGGTGAAAATGACCTTAAGAGTTTCCCTTCCCAATTTTTAAAAATTCTTGACAATAATTTATATTGTATGATTTCCATCTATTTTCTTCCTTTAAAAATTATACTGATATCTTCTGTTTTTATATTATCTAGAATTTTGTTGGTATCTCTCCCCTTTGCTCCTCTCAGAGAATCATCCCTTATAACCATTTTTTTTAAATAAAAAGAAAAAGAGGAAGAAGAAAAAAAATTGAGCTAAACCAATAAATACATAAAAACCCCATATTATATTCAGTGTTTCTGGACTACCACTTCTGCCACCTAGTGTTTAAAAAATGGTACCTCAGGAGGCAGTGGGTTTCTTCTCTTTGAGGTCAAGCAGAGACTGGATGACGACTTGTCAGGTAAATTATAGTGGGGGTTCTTTATTTTTGGTATAGGTTGGGCTACATGACCACTGAGATTTCTTCCAACTGTGGATTTCTGTGATTCATGGTGGAATATGTTACTATTACGATACATGATCATTTTTCTGGTACACTGTCACTTTAAGATAATGTGCCATTCATGTGGAGTTGTTTAGAAGTGGAAGAGAAGGAAATGAATGAATGAAGACAATGAGGGAAATTAAGGAAAAGAGTTATGTCAACCATTAAAAGATGTAAGCTATTGCCACTGTTATAGAAAAATGTTTTGATGTTTAAAAGAAGTAGGAAATTTTTTTGTTTTAATAAAAACGTGTAAGATATGTGTATACAGAAACAGCTTTCAGATGGTATTTGAGTAATTTTGGACAGGAAATAAACTGTGGTATAAATACAAAACTCAAGTGACTACATGAATGATATAAAATGATATGCCACTTGCATGTGAACAGTATGATGATGCTTTAAAGAAACAGAGAAAGAATTATTAAAAATGGACCAAGGTGAGTACAAAAATACAGGTTCAAGGACACAAAGTGTGTTGGATATGTTGGACCATGTTGAAGACCTACATCTGCAGGGGAATATAGTATCTCAATTCAATCTCAATAAAATCTCAATAGTATCTCAACTGCAATTTGCATCCAGTGGTTTAATTATTACAGAAGGTGAAGTTAAAAATGAGAAATCATATATATTTGGAGACAGAAGTATGATTATAAGAGGATCATCAATCTTACAGGGGAAATCTGGGGAGTTCTTTTAAGTGAAAAGTGAATTTCTGAGAGTAAGGAGGACTTTAAGCCTCTGAAAGGAGAGTAACGTGACATAGAAATCTGAGGAGAATAATGAAGCCACAGCAGGGGGTTTAAAAAGCTGCCTGGTCAGAGCTCTGGCAGCTAGAAGCAATCCGCTGACAGAAGGCTCCAACTGATTCGTGATTGGTGGGAGAGAGAACTAATTTCATTGACCGAGAGCTTCAGGAACCTTTGTTGGCAAGAGCTGAAAGCTTCTCATCAGAGTTTATTGAACTGTGCTGCCACTTATGGTCTGAGAAGGAAAAGCTGAAGGGAAAACAGACTTCAGCTACTTTTTTTATCCAGATCTACTTGCCTTGATTGAACAAACAGGCAGCTGGAATTCTGGGTGCTGCCATGAGTTTTGTTCTGTTCAGAAATTAGAGCATCTGGGTGAATGAACCCAGAGGCAGCCAGTCTGGAGAGCTTAGTTCTCTGGCTTAAAAGGAATTGCTACTTACCTTAAGAGGTTAACATTTTCTAAATGCCCTTTTAAGGGTGGTTGTAAACTGAAAGAACTTATAAATAAAACATTCCGGTATAGTAGAGGACTTATCTAGGTGGAGAGTGGTAAGGACCAGCAGACAAGCAGTTAACAGAAAAATTGTTTTTCATTGTACGGATGATCCCAAAAAGACTAATTCCATCAAAGTCTGAATTTCAGAGTGAGTTACCCAAATACAAGGGTTTTCCTCCATAGTGTACATCTCTGACAGATTCCTGTGTATGTGCCCACTGTTCCCCTTGCATACTGAGCATTGGTGGGAGAACACGGCCAAGTTTTATATGCAGATTGTGATATATTTTATTATTTATGTGTTTAATTTTATATATTAGTATAATAACTAGCATTTATATTGTGCATTAAGGTTTGCGAAGTGCTTTAGCTGTATTAACGCATACATGTAAGATGTAAGATATTATTTCTTTTGTCTTTTTGCTAAGTAAATAGTTATGTTTGAGATTTAAAAGTGTTTTATCGTGAGTGGCTGGTTGTATAAATAGAAAAAACTTACCAGTGGGGGTTCACAGTCTAGAGTTATGGATAGAGCCCTGGACCTGGAGTCAGGAAGACCTGACTTCAAGTCCAGCCTCACTTATTAGCTGGGTGATCTTGCTTCGCCTCTGTTTAATAATAATAATAACTAACACTTATATAGTGCTTACTATGTGCCAGTTACTGTGATGAGAGTTTAAAAAGTTATTCTTTCATTTGAGCCTCCCAACAACCCTGGGAGTTAGGTACTATCATTAACCACACTTTATAGATGAGAAAACTGAGGGGCAAACGGAGGTTTGTAAAATGAGGATAATAGCCTTTACCTCCCCGAGTCGTCAAACAGTGATGTTTGTAAAGCGCTTAGCCCAATGCTTGACAAATAGTAGGCACCGCATAACTGTTTATTTCCTTCCAATATGGCTGCTTCTAGGACCCTGAGGGATTTAAGTGTTACCCTGTGGCAGTAGTCTATCTCTGCAAACAGCTCTGCACAGGTGAGTGAGCCAAGCAGAAGGTGGGTAGGTTTCAACAAGCCAAATGCAAAGGCAGCTCTAAAGCCTCTACAGAATGTGGGTGGCTATCTCATCTTGTAAGGGCCAGCCTCGTGGCACAGTGGGTAGAGTGTCAGGCCTGGACTTAAGGAAGACTCATTTTCCTGAGTTCAAATCTGGCCTCAGACATTTACAAGATTATGAGAAGGTTATGATTTCTGTTTGGGGTTATTCTAGATAACCTAGGCAAGTCACTCAATCCTGTTTGCCTCAGTTTCTTTATCTGTAAAATGATCTGGAAAAGGAAATGGTAAACTACTCTGGTATTTTTGCCAAGAAAATACCAAATGGGGTCATGAAGAATTGGCCATGGGCTGAATCTCATGTAACCTGCTGATGCTATTGCTTTTACAAAATGTTATTCTATTAAAATACATGTTCCTTTTTCTGGTTCACTACCATGGGACAAATTGAGTTCTGGTGGTCTTAGAAATTCTCAACATTCCTAGTATGAGAATTCCAGCCAACTGAAGTATACTAATCATTTAATATAACATATCCTATGTTGAACCCAAGATCCGGGAAGAATTTAGAATTGAATACATAAGATCTTTGAGAATTGTTTTGTTCGGTTGTTTCAGTCGTGTCCAACTGTATGATCCCATTTGGGGTTTTCTTGGCTTTCAACACCTTTCAGAAGTCTTCTGAGGGTAAAAATAGCATCAAATTTAGCTACCACACTGATGGTAAATTAACTTGAGAAGACTACAAGCCAAGACTAAAGTGGAGGGAGAGTTGGAGCACGATTTTTTGTTTTCAGATAATCATGTACTCAATGCAGCCTCTGAAGCTGAGATGCAACAAAGTATGGATCAATCCTCTGCTGCTTTTGCTAATTTTGGCCTAACGATTAACACCAAGAAAACAGGTTCTCCACTGACCAAGATCACACCATCCATATGTAGAACCATTGGTTACAGCAAACGGAGAAATTTTGAATACTGTGGATAGGTTCACTTACCTTGACAGTATACTCTCCAGGGATGTCCACAAAGATGATGAAGTTTGACACATGCATTGCTAGAGCTAGCTCAGTGTTGGGGAGGCTCCAAAGGGAAGTGTGGGAGAGGAGAGGTATTAGACTGCCTACCAAACTGAAGGTCTACAGTGCTGTTGTGCTGACCTCATTGTTGTATGTCTCTGAAATCTGGACAGTATACCAATGCCCTGCCAGGAAACTGAATCACTTCCATTTGAGTTGTCTCAGGAAGATTCTGAAAACTGTCTGGCAAGGTAAGGTACAGACACTGAGGTCCTTTCTTGAGCTAAACTGCCAAGCATTCAAACTACTACAGAGAGCACAACTGGCCGTGTTGTTCAAATGCCAAACTTACGTTTGTCTAAAAGACTATTTTATGGAGAACTCACACAAGGCAGGCACTCACATGGTGGTCAGAAGAAGTGCTACAGAGACACTCTCAAGGTCTCTCTGAAGAACTTTGGAATTAATTGTGTGACATGGGAGACACTGGCAAGGGAACATTCAGCATAATGTGCCTGTATGAAAGAAGGCACTATGCTCTATAAACAAAGCAGAATTGCAGTAGCTCAAAAGAAACATGGGATGTGCAAATTTAGAGACATCTCCCCTCCAAATGTTCATGTGGACTATTGGTGCCCCACCTGTGGTAGAGCCTTCTGAGCTCACATTGATCTGATCGGTCACAGTGGAACACACTGTACTTTGACTCCGACACAGCAATCTCATTTTGGTTCTTTTTGAAAATGACGGACAACAGATACTGGAGTGATTGGCCATTTCCTTCTCCAGCTTATTTTACAGATGAGGAAACTGAGGCAACCAAATGACTTGCTCAGGGTCATACAGCTGGTAAGTGTCCGAGGCCGGGTTTGAAGTCAAGAAGATAGTCTTCCTGACTCCTGTCCTGGCACTCTATCCACTGCACCACCCAGCTTCCCTTTACATGAGATAAATGCACAGCAGAGGTAACAATCCAACAACATTTTGATTGTTAATGTCAAGGCGGCTTAGAAGGGGAGATGCGCGCTTCCCAAATACGTTCACTATTGTCGTATAGGATGTCTTGTATAAGGTCTAAATGGAAAACCAATTCTCTTTCTATAGGTGATGAAGTCTTATTTGTGGATGGCTTGGTAAATAGAGTGCTGAGCCTGGAGTTAGGAAGACATCAGATTTGATCTCGGATATTTGGTAGTTGTGGGACCCTGGGCAAGTCACTTAACTTCTGCCTCAGTTTCCTCAACTGTAAAAAAGGAATAATAACCCTTTCCCCAGAACTCTTGTAAGGATCAAGAAAGATAATATGTATAAACACTTAGTACAATGCCTGCCACATAGTAGACACTTAATAAATGCTTATTTCCTTTTTTCCAGGATGACATTATGCTATTGCATTATGCTTCAAAACATTACAGGGCCTCTTCAATAAGACACAACATTCAAAAGAGATTATATTAATGACAAATGCTGGAGGGTACTTTAACTGAGGAAATGCTTACCAATTGGGGAATAGTTGAACAAGTTATGGTATGTGAAGATGACGGAATACTTGTGCTGTAAGAAATTCTGAAGGGGATGGTTTCAGAAAAACCTAGGAAGATTTGTATGAACTGATACACAGGAAAGTGAGCAGAACCAAGAGGACAATTTATATAATATCAGCAATGTTTTAAGGATAAATGACTTTGACTTAGGAACTGCGAACAACACAATGACCAACCACAATACCAAAGGATTCATGATGAAACATGTTATCCATCTCCAGATAGAGAGCTGATGGACTCAGAGTACAGACTGAAGCATATTCTTCTCCTTTCTACCTCCTTTCCTTCCTTCTTTTTTGGACATAGCCAATGTAGGAATTTGTTTTGTTTTATACATATTTGTAACAGGGTTTTTGTTGTTGTTGTTTTTTGTCTTCTCAATGGGTGGGAGAGGGAGAAGTGGGAGGGAGAGAATTCAGAACTAAAAATAAAATCAAATTAAAAAAAGAGATTAGCTCAACAATCCATATATGAAAAACTAAATTAATGAAAAATGTCTAATGTTCAGATTATGATGTACTAACCCACTAAATTCATGTATGTATATGAACATACACACATCTATCTGTCTATCTACCTACCTATCTATCTATCTATCTATCTTTCTATCTGGTACAACAGATGGAGTTGAAGAAAGAATTGAATAGGAAAAAGGAACCTCAATGGATTGCTCTTGTATAATTGTACAATTCCAAACTAATGCCTGATCCAAAGACCCATCTTTTCAACTCAAATGTTCTCCCAGTGATAATGTATGTTAGAAAATTTTGAAACATCACAATTTGTAAAGAATAAAAATTGTGAGTGACTCAAGGGCTAATGAGGAGACATTGCAAGTAGCATTTAGCATATTTATAATGATAAACTACCCCCCAAAAAGTGGTATCAGAGATATCACTGAGGAAGTGTCATCAGAAAAGGAGGTGCACTGGTCAAGTGACAACTATAGAAGAAAACAATTGTATAGACAGTATTGCATCGATACTAATAAAATATAAAAAGAATCTAGAAGAACCTATCCAACATGTTGGGTGGGTTCCCTTTGGAGGATTTAAGAGGGGTGTGGGGGGGTGGGAATTTACAGTTTTGAATAGCACTGGATGAGGTGTGGCTAAGATTAGATTTCACTGAGGGAGGGAATACCTGCATCATGAGATCACAGATCCTTTAAAATACTGAAGAAGGAAACAATTCCTCTCTCTACAGCCTAAATTTCTTTTATTCTGTTTCCAAGAAGAGAATACAGCTCTTATGTTGAGATTTTTCACTCATAATTGGCTATGACCCTGTGACCCGGGTCATTCACTTCCCTTTTCTGTGACCTAATTTCCTCGAAAGTAAAATGGACATAATGTTTATTGCAAGCTTCTCACAAATTTGTTCAAAAAGTCAAAAAAAGATGAAGACTGTGAATGTACTATGAGTTGCATGCATGACAAGTACTTGGATGACCAGTCTAAATCCACAATGTTGGATTTGGAGTCAGAGGATGCTGGATCAAATCTTGGCTCTGCCTCTTACTACCTCTATTACCAAGGGCAAGTCATTGAACCTCATTGGTCCTCAGTTTCCTCACCTGTAAAATTAGCAGGTTGTAATAAATACTCTCTGTGATATCTTCCAGGACTAAATGGATGACCCTAGCAAGGCATTTATTATTAGTTGGAAATCCTTTTACTTTGTGCAGCCCTTTGTTAACATCCAGAACTGTCTCTATTCTTAACTTGGCATGCAGCCTATAGCCCAATGGGGGAGCCTTTTAAAGCCAAAATAATGAGCAACTTTCCAGTAGGCAGAGAGAACAGAGGAGAGGGGAGGAATTGAGCAAGCAGCTGGAAAAGCTTGACATTTCATCTCACAACAGTATGGTGTCTTTTCAAGCCCACCTGTACAGAACACATTTAAAAAGAAGGTTCTTTATTATGTTTCTATTTCCATTTTCCCAAAGGAGCACATAGAAATAGTGCTTTGTTGGTCTGGGTACAGTGAATTCTTTACCACAAACAATTCCTTCAGTTGAATTCAATAAACATTTATTAAGAGCCTACTCCGTGCCTATATAACCAATGCTCCCCTCGGGTCACTCTATGGAACAGTCACTCTTTCTACACAAAAGCACTCGATTGTGTAATTCTTCGCACTGTATGTGGGGAGGGGAGGGGAGGGGAGGGGAGGGGAGAAGGAGGCTGTTATGGTAGTTAAGTTCTCACTATCCTTTTGTTCTGCCCTAGAACAGCATTTACCTTTCAATTCCTTTCACTCTCCTCCAAATCACCCTAATAACCCAGCAGCTGGGACAGAATAACCTACCCACACTCTCAAGCCATTGACTAAACCAGCATGAATATTTATATAATGCTTTAAAGTGTACAAAGTGCTTTACATATTGGACCCTCACAAAAGCTCCTTTGAAGTAGATGCGTACCATTTTATAGATGAGAAAAACAAGGCTGAGAGAGGTTAAATGACTTGTTCGGGACCTTACAGGTAATAAGTGCTCAAGGCTGGATTTTAGCTTAATGTCTTCCTGACTCCAAATCCAGCTTGCTATCCTTGTAGCTACCTACTTTGAAACAAAATACAGTGCACCAAATAATTCAGGGGGCACTTGTCACTCAGGTTGTGGGAACGACAAGGCACAGAATACTGGGCTCTGGAAAAAGCATGTGTTGCAGCCATCCTTAAGTACCTTTCATCTAGCTATACCCACCCTCCCAGGTGCAGACATAAATACCAACTGACTGCTGCCACCTGAGTTGGGAATTCTGATCCCTCTAAGACAGGCCTGCACAACCTGTGCACCCTGGGTTGCTTACGGTCCTTGGACCACTTGCAACACACCAAAGAAATTGGGGGTGGGGTGGGGAGGGAAGGTGAAAAATGTAGAGGGAAACATTCTTCATATGTAGAGGAATCCTTTGGCATGCCAAGTGAGGGCCACAGGTTGTGCAGGCCTGCTCTGAGACAAGATGGAGATGATAACAAGGAGGATCTCAAAAGGCGTTTCCAAGGTTGTCATCTAAATTCAACCCTGCAAAAGGGGAACATACCTCCCCCCGCCCCACCCACAAAAGAAAAAAAAAATCAACAGGGATGGGTAAATTTGGAGACAAAAAATCTAAAAAGGAGCAAGTGACTATCCAGGAAAAACAAAATGTTTTGCCTGCTAAAAATGGAGAAAATTAAAAAATAAAAAGAATTCAGGTCCTGATTTAATAAGAGGGGGGAAAAAGAAAGGCAAATCTAAAGGAAATCTTATACAAGTCTTTTTCTATGGTCTTTTATTTAGTTCAGGTAGATCTGATCATGTCATTTCCTCTACTCAATAAACTAGGATGGGGTGGGGAACCTGTGGCCTCAAGGCCAAATGTGGCCCTCTAGGTCCTCAAGTGAGGCCCTTTGACTAAATCTAAACTTCACAGAACAAATCTCTTTAATAAAAGGATTTATTCTGTAAAACTTGGACTCAGTCAAAAGGTTGCATCCACATGTGGCCTCGAGGCTACAGGTTCCCCACCCCTGGAAACTGTTGGTCTTGGTGTTCCTCACACAAAATATTTTATCTCCCATCTTTTCACAACTGGTCATCCCACGTGCCTGATACACACTTTCTCCTTACCTCTGCCTTGTGGAATCACTAACTTCCTTTAAGATTCACCTCAAGTGCCACCTTCTGCATGAAGCCTTCCCTGATACAACCGCTAGTGCCCTCCTTCCCTCCCTACACTTGCTTGTATTAATTTGTAAATTTGTAAATGTCTCCCCCAATAGAAGGTAAGCCTCTTGAAGGCAAGAACAGTTTCACTTTTGTTGTTGGATGCCCATTGACTAACAGGGCTTGGCATACCATAGGCCTTTAATAAATGTTGAATGACTGATTCATTGCTGTTACTTCCCTTTTTGCACAATTCAGTGGAATATTTTTAATAAAAATTTTATAAATGCAATTATTTTGATAATTGTAGAAATAACATATTTTTAAGAAGGATGGAATCCCATCTCATCCTTCCCCCTTTAAGTTCTTTTTAAATGGGGAGAAATCAGACACTGGTTATTTATTGTCTTATATTACCAGAAGTTAATGGCATATCCGTTAAGGAAAGCTTTGGCATCAACTTGACATTCTATAAGTAGTTTTTATATTATACTAAATGAAAAAAGGCACAGATTGCAATTTAGAGTCACGAGCATGAATTTTAAATGTCTTAACATTTTCAGTACCTCTTTTCTGTGCCCATCTTGTCTTTTGGTAGAAGAGTTTTCTAAATAAAACCAGCCCCTGATATTGGAACTTCCTCAGAATTATGTGTTCACTTTAGCCTGTTGCTTGTGGTAGTGGTAGTCCAGTTCTTTTCTAAGAAAAATAACTAACATTTAAATTAAATAAACAATGTTAAATATTAAAAAGTTTATACATTATCAGTTAATCCACAGGCATTTACTGCTTCCAGGAAGTATGCTGAAGAGCAGAGAAGACAACAACCAGTCGTTACTCTCAAGAGGAGCTCACAGTCTAATGGGGGAAGACAATATACAAACAACTATGTACAAAACATGACATATAGAGGAAAAACTGGAAATAATTAACAGAGAGAAAGCATTAGAATTAAGAATGATTGGGAAAGGTTTCCTATATAGGGAGGGATTTTAGCTGAGACTTGAAGGACGACAGGAGGCAGAGAAGAGGAGGGAGAGCATTCCAGTCATATGGAGTGTTGTGTTTGAAGAATAGCAGAGGAAAGTTTCTATCCAAAGACTATGTGGGGGGAGAGGGGGCAAGATGTAAAAAACTGGAAAGGTAAGGGGGGATTGGGATCAGGTTGTGAAAGACTTTAAAATCCAAACAGGATTTTATATTTGATCTTGGGGGTGAAAGGGAACCACTGGAGTTTATTGAATAGGAAGGAGGGGGTGACCTGGTGACACCTGCATTTTAGGAAGATCAGGTTGAAAGCCCAGTGGAGGATAGACTGGGATGGGGAGAGATTTGTAGCAGGGAGACTAACCAGAAGGCTCTAGTCTATGCATGAGGTGATGAGGGTGAACCAGGGTGGTGGCAGTGTCAGAATCAGAGGAGAGAAGGTAACACATGCAAGAGATATCATAAAGGTAGAATGGATAGGACTTGGCAACTGACTTATATAGGTGAAGTGGCTGAGTGTGAAGAGTTGAGGATGACACCTAGGTTGTAAGCCTGGTTGTACCTCTGAAAGTAATTGGGAAGTTAGGAAGAGGATAGGGCTGGGGAAAGAGAAATGAGTTTAGTTTTGTTTAAAATGTCTGTAAACAACTAGCTAAGACATTCAATAGGCAGTTGGAGATGTGGGACTGGAAGAAAAGAGATTAGGGTTAGATGAGTAGATCTGAGAATCATTAGCACAGAGTTAATAATTGAATCCATGAGAGCTAATGAGATCACCAAATGAAATAATATGGAGGGAAAAGGGGAAAGGGTCCAGGACAGAGCTCTGTGGGCACACCCAAGGTTAGCAAGCATGACCTAGATGAAGAGAAGAAGGAGCAGTCAGACAGGCAGGCAGAGAACCAGGACAGAGAGCAGTGTCACAAAAACCTAGGCAGAAGAGAATATGAAGGAGATCTCATTTGAGTTTCATAGAAGCTTTGTGAGAATGAAGAAATAGACTCAGAGAGTTAAGTGATCTGTAAGAGTTCGGATCTGAATCTTTGGATCTGAATTCAGCACTCTATCTACTGTTTCACACTGCCTTTACCTTGTAGCACCTTACGATTTGGGAAAGAGCTAGACTGGAGATTAAGAGTTGGAAGAGAACTCACCTAGTTCAAACCCCTCATTTTACAGATGATGAAATTGGGGTGCAGAGAGTTTTAGTCACTTGCCTAAGATCACACAGCTAGTAAATAGTAGAGCTATGATCCAAACTCTGGTTCTCTTACTCTAAATTAACCCCTATTTACACTAAATTATGGTACATCATCCTGACCCCAACTCAATTATGCCTGATCATCTCTGTTGATATTCATAAAAATCTGGAAAACATTATCTTATGTGGAGAGAATTTGATTTTACTTAATACAAAGTTAGTGCCACCTAACAGTTTATCTGTATTTAAGATACTGGTACTTGCTGTCCTTTTTTTTTTTTTAAAGGATCGATTGCCTCTAAGTTTAATCTTGAATAACAGTTTGAAAAAGGAATACATCTGCGTGGTTTTTATATTTTTTATATTAGGACTGAATATGTATAAATTGTATAAACCAAAGAAATAAAAACTTGGTTTAAAATAAAAATAAAATAAATAGTCTAGGGTCTGGGAAGGAGAAAGATATATGTATGATACCTTCCTTTCCTTTTACTAGATTCACAGTATTTCTTTTCATCTGTTAATTCCCTGTAGAGAAACTGTCTATTAGGTTTTTTTTTTGTCTGTAGCTCCTGCAAATTAGTAACATGATTTCTAGCAATGTTCTCAATAAAATAAAACTCCACTAAAATAATTTGATTTTATATGGAATTTTGTTATGTTGGAACTTGACCATCATATGGATTGAAGTCTTGTGATTTCTCAGAATTGGCCATTCATTTGCAAGTTAGAACAAAAACACTTTCCAGAAAAGATAGAAAATGACTGTTTGAATGATTTGTGACTTTGTTCAGCCTCTATTGATGCCAATAATTGGAAACTGATTGTATTTGCAATTATTTGCTGCTTTGTATTTTTTATGCCCTCATGGCTCATTTTCTCCATTGATTCAAGTATTAGAAAAAGAATGAGATTTCCAAAGGAAGTGTTAGCTACCAAAAATATAGTGCTTAATTTCAAATAATGCCTGACCTTCCACCTTCAGCTCCATTGCCGCTTCTTCTTGGTATGAGTGATCTCGGAAGAAGCAGGTGTATCCTCCCTCATCGGCGAATCTCACATGCTGGATCTTTAGGGCCACCTTCCCTTCTCCTATGGCCTCCTTCACCAGTGTTGTTCGCCCCCGGTACTCAGGTGCCTGCTCTCCATCTTGATCCTTCCCATTTCGGTAGAGGTGAACCACTCGAGAAAAGGGAGGCCGATACCAGCCCACCTCCATTCCTGTAGCATTCTTAGCAGGCGAAAGGCGGCATGACAACTCAATCTCATCCCCTACCAAGGCCCGGATTGGGTGAGCTGGTCCTATCACTGTGAATTGTCCTGTTCAATGCATCAAGATGAAATTAAGGATCAGAGGGAAACCTCAGCGTGGAAGCTTATGCAGCTGATGCAGTCAGAGGAAGAAGCAGGTGCTAAATTGCCAGATAGAATCAAAGATCTAGAAAGGGACCTCAAGATTCTACTTTTTGTCTGTCTGTCTATCTATCTATCTATCTACCTATCTATCTATCATCTTTCCAAGGATGAAGATGCCTTGTGCTCTCTTGGCATTTAATAGCTTTAGCCATTTCAGAAACTAGAGTGGTCCCTTTTTTTGTTTACCCAATTCAATTCAAGTTCCTTAGCCCAGCTTTGAAGAGCCCTTTACCAACTGCTCCCTCCTACCAAACAGCTCTTATCTTGATTCTCCAGATCAGCTTCTCTACTCTAGCTTATCTAATCTGCCCCTTTTTCATGCCCCATTTTCAGCCTCTGAGGCTTTAGTCACATAATCCTGCCCACCTTAGATGTCCTCCTCTATTAACTTATGTTCCCCACCCCACTTCCAAACACACTTCAAAATTTCTCTCCTGCAGGAAGACACCCTAGTTTATTCCCATTCTGGTCTCTGCTCTGCATCTTCTTAAGCACTTACAGATTCAGATTCACTATATTATTTGACATTTTTGATATATGTTACTTTATGATTGATTACTTATAAATCCTTTTACAGGTTTATAATATTTGTCCTCAGTCAGATGATAAGCTTCCTAAAGATAAAAACTGTGGGTATTGGACTGGGAGATTACAAGGGAGGTGATTCTCTTCCATTAGACTTGGGACTCAGGGACCCTATATCTTATTCTTTATTATCTCTCTACTCTGTTTAATAAAGGGCTTTGCTTTTTTTTTTTTAAGTAACTAGTTGAATAGTTGACCAAGTAGTGGAATGGAACATTAGCTCTCAAACATGATGCAGAAATTGACCTCTTATCTCTGGAGTTCTCCTTGGAGAGGAAGAAGAAGACATTTCTTACCTGAGTAGCTGGAAGGCAGCCAGAGAAGGAGGAGGAAGAAGGAAATGAGGTAGGCAGTCAAAGAGGATCTTAGCAAATTCCACATCTCTACTGACACTGGAAACAGGGAACTATGATATAGGGAACTAAAAAGGTACAGAGCCTCAGACACATGTCCCTTCTGCCCACTGAAAGATTCCGAAGGGATGCTTTTAGAAGGCAGTGTCAACTTCAATTGCCCCCACCCCCTCCTTCCCACACTGCAGCTGTGCCTGTGGGATTGGTCCCACATTACCCTAGAGCCAACACAAAAGAGCTACACAAAGGAGGGAAGATGAGTGCTTTCTCCTCCTCCCCATCAAAGGAATGGAGCAGACACTGCCTGGTACTGGGCCCTCTGACTGTTGTCAGTGGCCTGAGCATCTCCTGTCAGATGAAATTTCTCTTCTCCCCTACCTTCCTCCCTCTGGCCTGCTTAGGATGCTGTGAAAGTCTGATAAGCACTTATCTGGGAATCCCTACTGGATTTGGTAAAGGTTTTCTCTAACCCACAGAAGCTAAAAAGGTCATCATGTTTATACTATCTCAGTAAATTATGTTATCTAAAGTCTAAGTTTCTCTTTCTGTCTTGTTATGTGACATAGATGGTGAGGGGAGGGAAGGAAGTGTATTCTGGCAAGCATTGGTGTGTGTGTGTGCTGGAGTCAGCTTGTACTGGCTCAGGGGAGGTGATTGTTAAAGTTGCAGTGTGGGTATTTACATCTCAGAAATCAGAAGCACAGACTGCTAAAAATGAGGACTTGATTTATTGTTTTGTTGCTTGTCTAGACTTAAAAATGATGGAGAAAATGTTTAAAATGTAGATTAAACTTAAAAGTGCTTTGTGTATGTATGTCTGAGAGCTGATCATTAAACACTTACCTGCACAACCCTACTGGGAGATGTGTTAATATACATACTTTTGGGAACTGTCCACTAGCAATGGGCCGGGGTGGGAGCTGCGGGGAAGAGGCAGGACAGAGTAGGAGATTTCTAAATAAAAAATGGCAGAAAACTTTGGGACTTCTGTTTTTCATTACTTTAGCAATGCCAGGAAGCATCTTGCTTATTCTCTGCTTCCCTTTCCTTTGTCCTTTCACATCCTGTGGCTATAGAGGGTCAGCTCTACACCTCCATTGTGTGATTTGAAGGCTTCTGAGAAGGCTTTTTTGCTCCCCAAACTCTCTTCCATTTAGGTGCTACTGTCTCTGAAATTCTACTGTTACGGCTTTATTTTTTAGAGTCTCTTCCAGCCATCACCCCCTTTTAAGATGCAAAGATTACAGAGAGGTGTGTCACATGGAGCTAACTCATACTAAGGTGGTACTTACTTTTCACACCCATTCCCTTCCTGACTTGGAGGTAACTTGAAAGTCCAGGCAGCTTGAGATCATCTAGGGGGAATTCTAGTATGTACAATTAAGTGGAGGAGAGTCTGAAAGGGCCTGTGGGGTAGGAGGGAAGGTCACAGAAGGGTTGCTGAGGACCAGCACAAACAAACTTCACCTCTTTCATGATTTTCCCTAGTTTTGTCTCTTAAAAGCCAAGCTAGTTTTAATTAAGGCAATGGATTAGATCACAATAACCAGGAGAGATTTCCTCCCCCCCTCCCCTGCTCTTCCCCCCTCTCTCCCATCATTTCACATCTTAATAACAACAATTCACATTTCCACAGCACTTTATGAGTTTTCCTCACAACCTCCCAGTGAATTTGGTAATATCAGTATTATTCTCCCTATTTTGCATGCGAGGACACTGAGACTCATTGCATGAAGGAGCCACAGATGGCAAAGCTCTTCCTACTATACCATATTGCCTCTCAAGAATCTACAATAGCTCCCTTTTGTCCGTTAGATTCCAAGCAAACTCCTCAGCCAGTGGTCCTCTCTCCCATTTCTATAATACTTTATAGTACGCAAAGTGCTTCCTTCACAATAACCCTTTGAGAGAAGTAATAGGAGTAATATTGTTCCTCCTTTATAGATGGAGAAAATTGAGATTCAGCAAATGGAGGGGATTTGCTTAAGGCCACAGGACTGATAATATGGTCGATTAAACGCTGAAATCCAGATCTTTCAATTCCCGGTCCAGCTCTTTTTCTCAAATTCCCGGCTGCCAATCAAGATCCCTCCACCAAGTGGCCCTTCCCGTGGCTCTAGTGCTCATCTCTTACTATTCCTTAATATGAGCCCTCCGCTCCAGCCAAGCTAACAATATGCCTCCTCATGTACAAAGTATGCCCTCCTCTTCATCAGTACCTGTCCCTAATTTCCTTCAAGGCTGCTTTGAGATTCAATTGTTCGAGGAAACTTTCCCAGGCTGAGCCCGTCGTCACCTTCTGATCACCACTTTATTTTTCATATTTTTTACTAGTGTTGTACTTCACTACTTTGTACTTGTTTTTATTGTCTTTTGTATTGTCTTTATACTTGTTTACATATTATTTCTGTATTTCTCAAGTTACTGGAGTCAAGTGTGCGCACCTGCATTAGTTCCCCTAATAGATTGTGAGTTCTTTCAATAATTCATTCTCTTGATATTCATTAGACTGTGAGCTTCTTGAAGGCAGGGACTATCCCCGGCACTTAGCCCAGTACCTGGCACATAGTAAGAACTTAAGAATTGCTTATTGGGGCAGCTAGGTGGCACAGTGAGTAGAGCATCGGCCCTGGAGTCAGGAAGACATGAGTTCAAATCTGGCCTCAGACACTTGACACACTTACTAGCTGTGTGACCTTGGGCAAGTCACTTAACCCCAATTCCCCTGCCTCCCCCTGCAAAAAACAGAAAAAAAAACAAAAGAAAAAAAAGAATTGCTTATTGACAGACTGGTATATATTAAATAAAACTTAGGTTTGTTTCACATCTAGGATCTCCTCAAATGGGAATAAAGGGTTCCTTCTGGGAAAGATGCTGAATGTACAAAGTAGATCAGGGATAGGACAGCTGTTTATTTCCTAGACCACAAGAGATGTTTATATACAGAAGACTCATATATGCCCAGTAACAAATATTTAAAGCACAAGTATTGTAGATGTTTTCACTCTGTCCTTTTCAGTCCAAGATCATTCTCCTTTGAAGAAAAATAATAAAAAGAATAAGTTGAACATTTTTTCCTTCTCTCAGTCTCCAGTTATCCAGTCCTATGCTCTTCGGGCCCCAGATCATTTGGCCAGCCTCATGGCCACCACCCACCAATGAGTGTAGATGAAGATTTTCTCTCTCCCATTCCTCAATGCTCTCTCCCATGCCAGTCATGCAGGCTGGAGCACAGTCCACTGGGAGAGCTTGACAGAAGCTCTCTCCCCTGTTACCATTTTAACAACTGCTGAAGTCCAGCTGCGTACAGCTCCCTTGTAGTGGATGGAGCCACAGATAAGTCAGGCAAAATGACAATCTTCAGAAACCATGTCTTTATAGTTGGGGGACCATTGGACCAGTGGAGGAGGCAGGCTTCGAAGGCCTGAAGTGAAGGTCTGGCATATTCATCACTTGTTTGTGAAGGACATTAATACAAGAGACACCCAGGGAATCATGATTCTAAATGCACCAATTCCATTTAGCAGTAGAAGCCTCCTGTGCCCTACCCATCTTGTTAGAGGGCTCATCTTGTATCGCCCAACTCATAATAGGCAACTCTGGACAAAGGGTGATTGTATGACCCTGCGTCATCTGTTCAGCAGTGACTTGGGCCCAATAACAGCCGAGCACTTCCTTCTGAAAAGAGACACAGTGAGTGGCCACTTGGGAGAACTGGCGCCTCCAGAAGCCCAATGGTCACTTACTCTGGTCAGCCTTGGTGCCTGCCAAAAGCCCCACTCAGCCTGGCTTCTTCAAAGACACGTTTTTATTGATTTCTTCTCTAAATATCATCATAATTTCCCCCCAAATTCCTCCCCCTCCCAGAGAGCTATCCCTTATAACAAATAGTATTCTTTTAAACCAAAAAAAAGAAAGGAAAGGAAGAGGAAAAAAATCACGCTTGGGTGGCGTTGAAAGGCTCTTGTTGCCATGGTGCTGCATTTTCCTGTAGAGTGTTACCATCGTCCTTGTGAGCTGGTCATCAGTTGCTTTCTTATCAACTCCCAGTTTTGGAAGCCACATCCAAGGCTCCCTTTGAGAGAGGATGTTATCACTTTCTGCCCGCCTGATAGGGTGGTGGCTTCTGTGACTCTTTCTCTCAATTCTCAGAGCATTTATTTATGTTGATAGCAGTATTTGAAGCCACATCTGTCCTTACCTCCTGCTCAGATTTCACTATTCTGATTAGCCCATTTCTGTATGGTTGGGTGACAGGGGAGACTCATAACTACAATTTGAAGCCATTCTGGTGAGGTTTCACCCAAAAGGTGAGATGTGATTGCTCCCAAGCCAAGTTGTACCCAACTCTTCATGACCCCATTTGTGGTTATCTTGGCAAAGATACTAGAGTGGTTTGCCATTTCTCATTTTGCAGATCCAGAGAGCAAGGCAAATGAGGTTAAGTGACTTGCCCAGGGTCACACAGCTAGTAAGTGTCTGAGGCCAGATTTGAACTCAGGAAGATGAGTCTTCCTGATTCCAGGCCCAGTGTTCTATTTACAGCACCACCTAGCTGCCCATAAGAAGAGCTAGCTTTAAGATTTACAAAGCTCTGTATATAGGCTATGTCATTTGATCCTCATAACAATGCTGTGTGTTAGGTGTTGTATGTATCCCCATTTTACAGATGTGGAAACTGCAGCTAATAGAAATTGTGTCAGGCTTAGAGTCACACAGGTAGTAAGGTGGAAGTTAAACTCAGGGGGCAGCTAGGTGGCACAGTGAGTAGAGCACTGTCCCTGGAGTCAGGAGGACCTGAGTTCAACTGGGTCTCAGACACTCGACACACTTACTAGCCGACTTTAGGTAAGTCACTTAACCCCAATTGCCCTGCCTTCCCCTCTCCAAGAAAAAAAAGAAGTTAAACTCAGGTCTTCCTGACTCCAACCCTCTTTCTACTTCACCATCTAGTTGCCTCTCTTTAAATTTCTTACACAGCCATCCCACTTCCTCCATAATGAGAGCCCTTCCCCCACCTCCCTTAGTGTTGGAAATCACTCTCAGAGAAGGAGTAATAATGAGACAAGGCTGGGGCTTCTTCCTCCCCCTCCACTGGTGAGAGTTCCCACTTTTCTTCCTCGTTTACACTCATTCTTCAATCTAATGGCTCAGCAGGATGCAGTGAAGCCTCTAGGTCAGAGACCATCTCGTGGGATGCCAGCTATTGCCTTTCACTCTCCATCTCCATCGGGATAAATCCCTTCATTTTCACTGTTACCAGTTCCATCAGCTGTCCCTTATCCTTCATTGCACAGTGCTTAAAATCAAGAGCTGTGTCTCACTGCTGAACATGCTGGGCCAGTTCACTTTCAGTCTCAGGCTGTCACTGTGGCTTCTGCAAGGTGGTCAACAACCACCAGGGAATGTTGAACTTGGAACTTTCTTTACCCCTTCTAACAGCCCCTTCTAGCACCCATTGAGTGAGTGGAATGCAAATAGTGACTAGGACCACGTGAATAGGACAATACTCCTAGTTCCTTTGAGAGGACTCCCCTTACTTGATTAGATAGACTTTTGCCACCGGGTTCCACCATGCCGTATCTGGCCATCTGATCACCCCAACTTTCATGTTCACAGTGCCCTTCCCCTACTTCAACTACAGTATGACCAATGTGGCCATCTCATATCCCATTTATCAGCTATGGCAAATGTCAGGACCCAATGCCAGCACTTTGTTAGTTCAGATGTTGGGATGAAATAAGTTGCTTGGAGGTCATTAAATAGTTGACAAAAGGAGGTTTATTTAGCCCTAATGTAGAAAAGTATATGCAACATGGATATAGTTGTAGCTCCCCTCATCTAGATATAGAAGCATTTGTGGTTGGCAGGCCAGGGTGTAGTGGTCTTCAGACATCCACCTAGTTGGAAGGACTCCAACACCCATGACCCCCAGGCAATTAGGAAGCTGTGCCAACATAGCCAGAGGCCAGCGGGAAGCTTCTAATTCTAAACCCAGGTAGAGGAGTAGAAGAAGCCTTGGTAGGTCCTATCACACATGATGAATCCCTACCTCCCACCCCAAGAGTAACACCCTCTCAGGGACCATGTTCTTCCTCTGACACTGGTTCCTGGCTTGCATTCACCCAAACTAGAACTTTTAATTGCTAGCTGTTTTCAGGTGTTAGCTATTTAAAGCCTTCTGTTGTATGACCAATTTTTGGCCCTTCACTTTGCTCCTCCTGACTCAGTCAGAGTGTTTATGCTTTGTAAGGACTTTACTGGGTGTTAATACTTTATTACCACATCAACACCTTGATGTCTTTAACTACATTTCATGTCTATATCAACTGAACTGGGGGTGAGGGCAGGAAACAGTTTCTCCTCTGCTTTTATCAACAAATACAACCTCTGCCAAAAGGGTTTAGACATAGGGCAAAGGAGAAGGGGGTGGGAGTGACCGCTGGGGCAGTCCTCTTTTCTCAGCTTCTCTAAGCTCCAAGCAGATTTCGGATTTTATTTGAAGTCTGTACTGCTGTGAGTGCTTTAAACCCTGACTTGGAAGGACCTTCACCTTGAAGGAGACTTGTGAGCAGGTGAGGTGGGAAGCAAAGCCAAGTTTGGAAGATGTAGAGGGGCAGAGACTTTGACCTTGGTAGATGATGGAGAAGGGTGGAAGATGGAGGCTCGTTGGTTGGTTGGTTGGTTGGTTGATTGTTGTCCTTCATTCTCAAAGAGGACCAAAATGATATCACTAAACCATAGAATCAAGTTACAATGTCTCTGACTGTGGCTGATCAGACCAATATGACCTCAGAATGTTCTACCACAGGTCAGGCACAAATAGTCCATGTGAACATTTGGGGTGGATTCTCTAAATTTGTGCATCTTAAGTTTCTTTTGAGCTACTTCAGTTCTGCTTTGCTCACAGAGCACAGCATAGTACCTTCTCTGATGAGGACATGCCATGCTGGACAGTCCTGTGCCAGTGTCTCCCATGTCACATAATCAATTCCAAAGTTCTTCAGAGAGCCCTCGAGAGTGTCCTCGTATCACTTGTTTTGGCCTCCATGTGAGCACTTGCCCTGTGTGTTCATAAAATAGTCTTTTGGGTACTTAGCAAGCTAATATATTCCTAACTTTGTCATCATGGCTTAAGTTGAGCACCATTAAGCACTGATGCAGGAACAAAGCTGTTGGTGAGATTGCTTTGTGCACTTTCCCCTATGTTTTTTTGGGGAACTGAGATTCACTTTCTTGCTGTCATCCCACTTACTATTTTGCTTTACCTGTTCTCTAATGGAAGGCTGGATGAAGAGGAAGCCAGTCACACTTGGGAAAGGGGGCTGCCCACCCCTATTTTTCCTTGTTGCATGTCCAAGTCCATTTGATAGCAATCCAAAAGGTGAACTACAATACAAAGGATAGAAAAAAGAGAATTGTATGGGAAACTATGAACTTTTATTATGCACAGTTTTTAAAAGTATACATTAAATTTAACAGAATGGTAACAAAACTTCCTTGTTTGTCTATATCCTCCACTGAGCTCCCTTCTGCTCTCTTCTGTGCATTTCAAAAAATGTTTCATTGAAGCTCTCTTTTTTCTTTTCTTTTGCATCTGTAACCTGGTTTGTGAGGGACCAATCCCTGCAGACTCAGAAAAGCTTCCAGAGCCCAGTTGCATGGATTTCTGAAAAAATTGTAGCTTAAAGGAAAAGCTCAGCAGGGGCATTTTGGTTTCAGTTTTCTCCATTGAGAAACATATTAGGAACATAATGGCAGATTGTAGATGGAGAGAGAGAGAGAGAGAGAGAGAGAGAGAGAGAGAGAGAGAGAGAGAGAGAGAAAGAGAGAGAGAGAGAGAGAAACAATGCAATCAGGCATTTTTCAATGCTAGTCCAGAACAAAGAGACTAGGTGTTTCAAGCAGTTGACTCCTTCATTGGCTGTTTCCCCAACCCATTCAAACTCCTGAGAAGGGGATATGGTTGGAACGGACTGAAACCTTGAACTGTTATCAAGTCAGGAGTTCTGCAAAAACCTGGGAAGGGTTTTATTCCCCTTTCTCTGTCTGACAGGTATTTATGCCAAGATTTTTCTTTGTTCTTTAAATTGCTCGTTATTCCTGATTTGCATTTCATTTTAAAAGCTAGTTTGCCCTTGATATAAAATTATGGCTGGTTGTAAAAGTCTTGTGTATGTTCTCAACTGTAAATGGGGAAACAGAAAGAGAAAAAGCTAGTGAATCAATTTTAGTATGCAAAGATAAAGAAAAGATGGAGGTTTGAACCTTGGCCTAAATCATTAGGATTCTGCCCAGCAATGGAAGATCTTGAGCTAAAATTTTAAGAGATTCTTATGGTTTTGATTTATTGATTTGTTTTTGACAAACTTCCCTAATAAAGCAAAATTTAAACTGGGGTTTTTCTGTCCTCAGGCAAAAGTGAACTGTGACATTGGCAATCTGATGAGGGGTTAAGGTGGGAGGCTGAAGAAGTTGGTAAAACACAATATCTTCCCCATTATTTTTTCCTCATCTATTCTTTGTGAAACAAGAGTAGTGACTAAAGATTACAACTGGAGGAGAAAAGTGGAGTTTAGGAAAAGCGGCCCTTTATTGTGGTTCATTCCTGTCTGACTCTTTGTGGCCCCATTTGGGGTTTTCTTGGCAAAGATACTAGAGTGGGTTTGCCATTTCCTTCTCCAGTTCATTTTACAGATGAGGACTGAGACAATCACAGTTAAGTGACTTGCCTAGAGTTACACAGCTAATAAGTGTCTGAGCCCAGATTTGAACAGGCCTGGTGCTCTAACCACTGAACAACACTGCTGCCCCTGAAGGTAGCCATAACTACCATCAAACACAGGGGTCAGATTGGAAAGTGAGTGTCTTCTTCTTCTTTTTCATCTCCTTCTCTTCCTCCTCCTCCTCTTCCTCCTCATCCTCCATTTTCTCCTCCTCCTCTTCTTCCTCCTCCTCTTTCTTGTTCTTGTTCTTCCATTGACTTCAAACCTTGCCAGATAGTGCCATCTACTGGTTACTATTACTATTGCTACCTCCTCCTTCCACAAATCTTACCTCACTCAATGCCAATGGAAGCCCTCTCTTGTAATAAAAACTATATAGTCAAGCAAAAAGAAATTCGCACATCACTGCATTTTGAAAATTGTCTCTCATTTTGTACCTTTAGTTCAGGAGTTCTCAACCTGGGGATTGTCAACTAATCTCTCAATGTAATTGGTTTCCTTAGAAATCCTATGTATTTTATTTTATGCATTTGAAAACATTATATCATGGGATCTGTAGACAACACCAGTCTACCAAAGGGGTCCATGATGCAAAAAAGATTAAGGTCTCTTGTTCTAGTCCATTGCTTCTCTGACAAGAGGTGAGAAGAATGCTTATTATCAGTCTTCTGAAGTCATGAATGCTTCATTTGCATTGATTACAGTTCTTAAGTGATTCAAAACTATTTTCCTTTAAAACATGGTAGTCACTGTAGAATTGGTTCTACTGCTCACTTCACTCTGTAGCAGTTCATATATGTCTTTTGAATTCATCATTTTTGCCATTTCTTAAGCAGCAATCACATTCCATTCCACTGATATGTTATAGAGAGGCAGCATGGAGTGGTAAAGAGCCAGCCTTGGAGTCAGGAAGAAGTGGGTTCAAGTCCTACCTCTGGAACACATTGACTGTGTGACTTTGGGCAAGTCACTTAACTTCTCATTGTGCAATGAGAATATTAGTTGAAGCATTGGTGGAGGGAGTTTCCACATCCGAAAGTTCCCTATACTAATGAAATCACAGCTTCAATCCTTATCCCTAATGTGAATTCCCTACGGTTCTTCAGAGTCTAGCAGTTCTTCAATTGGTAGACATTTGCTTTTGTTCCCAGTTCTTTCTCTGCTACAACAAAAGGGCTGTTAGAAATATTTTTGTAGGTATAAATCCTTTCTCACTGACCCCTTTAGTGTGTATGCCTAATAGTGGTATTACTGGGTCAAATGCTATGCGCAATTTGGTAACTTTGGGCGTATGCTTCCTAATTATTTTCCAGAATGGTTGGACCAATTCAAAACCGTATCAACAGTGCCTTCTTTTGTTGTGCTCCCATAGTCCCTTCAATGACGGCATTTTCCTTTTCTGTCACCTTTGTCAATCTCATTGTTGAACCCAGTTCTTATTGCCTTTCCAAAGTCTGTTAAATGTTTATTATAAACATTTACACTTCAAAAATGGGCAAACACTACAAATCAGGGCTTGATTTTATTGATGATCTAGATTTAAGTATATGGTGGAGAAAGTGTTAATAAGATTAAACTTAAGAGTATGTCCTTCATACATTATCTCCACACCCCCCTCCAAGCTGGTTGTTAAATATTTACTGACACACTCCTGTTCCTTCATCATCCTATTTTTAGCTATATTCTTTATTTTCAATCAACTATTCCTTTCTATACCCATATTATAGTCATGGGTTTCACCTCACCAAGTCTCAATGATACAACGAAGGCAAATTTGCTTCTTTGTGTTAGGCTGTCTAGCTTGTTTTGCTTGTGACCCATATTTTGTGCAGACACTTTTTGTGTATTTTTGTAAAGATATTTGAAGCCGTATTTATTTTGGCTCCGTTTTGTGATTTTTGTCTACTTTTGAACATCTCTAATGCTAATTTTCTTTTTACATTGTAACTTGTTTTTATGGTATCTAGCTCGGTGGATATAAATAGGCAGTTTCCTCCCACCCCTGTTCTTTTTTAGCTAAAAGCCCTCTGATTAGATTTGCAAAAGTCTAGGTAAAAACATTCTTACCAGGTCTTGTCAAGTACTCCTCTTTGCCTGGCCAGTGGACAAACTTTCAAAGAAAAGTTGGATGATCTCGAAGGCAGAAACTGTTGCATGGATTTTTTTCTTGGTTTTGTTTTGTTTTGTATCCTCATTGACTAGAATTGTGCTTCGCATATAGTAGATACTTAAGATATTGAACTAAAATTAAATTGCATTAAAAGTTAAATTGAATCAAAACTTTAGAATCAGTTTATAAGTTTGTTTGAAATTATGTTGTCTCTAGTAGAAATTTCTACTGTGTATATTGGGTTTGGTCTAGGTATTTTTCCTTAATTTGACTGGAGTGTTACTTATCCCTTCTTAAATAACACACCTCTAACACGAGGTGTTAGAATTCAGATGTAATGATTCCATTGTTGCTAATGATAAAACTAGATCATTGATGCTACCAGATAGTTTCCATTTATTGAGTGAAAGCATATGGTATAGTAGATAAGGTAGAGGCCTTAGAGTAAGGAAGACCTGAGTTTCAAATTTGAAATCTGATGTTTACTGGTTGTGTGATCACGGGCAAGTCTTTGAAGTTGTATCCCCAGTGACTGGTACGTGGTAGACACTTCACAAATTCTTGTCATTTGATTGGTTTATTGATACAAGCTTTCTGAGCCACAATTTTCTCATCTGTAAAATGGAGATAGCATTTCACAGGGATGCTAGGAGGCTCAAGTAAGATAGTATGTGGGTAGCAGGTTATTGAGAAATTATGAGACACGTCACAGGTAGTAAGGTTATAGGATCTGGAGTCCAACCACATTCACTTGCAGATCATCCAACCTCAATGTGCTACTTGACTCATTGCTATATATTTAATTTCATCCTCCAACTCTATAATACATTATGATAATTTATTCCTCATGAATATGTTTATAATTTTCTTTATTAATTGAATGTAAAAAAAAAACCATTGGTGTAGGACTCTCTGCTTATTGGTGGAGATGAATGTCCTGTGCTATGTAAGTGATGGGGTGGAGTTAAGAAGAACTGAGAGAGAGTTTCAGTTCTCAAGCAGTCCCCTTTGAGTCTCTTTTGGGACAAGTCCTCTTTGGGGACTCATCGAGCTTCAAGTGTTCTTTGGGACTCTTCAAGTGTTGAGTTGCTTTGGAAGCCTCTGGCTTCCAGTTTTGAGAAAAATGATGGAAGAGACAAACTCTACTTCCTGTTGCTGAAGGAAGAGACTCTGGGAAGAATAGCTTGTTGCTATAGAGATTGCAGGGAGTTTCTCATTAGATGACATCAAGGTTACTGTCTTGGTTGAACTGAATTATTTCTTTCTCAATAGGAGAGCTTCTTTATTCTGTATTGCCTGGATGTATTCTCCCGGGTATACTTTCTTTGATTTCTGGTTTGTTACAGTTTGAATAAATGGCTTTCTTTGCTATTTACTATATGCATTCATTGTGGAATTGATATTAAGTGGGAAAGAAATCAAGCCTTGGACACAGAGTTAGGGGTTTCCCTTCCCCCCAAAATTACAGTGATCAGAAGTTACCTTGAACCCAATCATATCCCTTAGACAAACAATATTTAAGGAAGCAGATATATTTATTTTTTGGAGGGGGGAAGGCAGGGCGATTGGGGTTAGGTGACTTGCCTGAGGTCAGACAACTTGTAAGTATATCAAGTGTCTGAGGCCAGATTTGAACTCAGGTCCTCCTGACTCCAGGGCCAGTGCACCACTTAGCTGCCCCAGCAGATATATTTCTAATTTGCTATCTACTCTCTCTGAGCAGAGCCGAGCGGCCTCTGGCCCAACTTCCTGCTTTCCATCTTGGCAGGAATGAAAGTCTCACTTGGATAATGGTGGAGGGAACAAGAGGTTAGAGATATCTACTCTGCCTCTTTTTGAGCCACACACCTGCAGGCCTCACCATATGTGGGCCCCTCTCTACACAGGGGGCTCACTCTCTTTTTTCTCTATAAAATTAGCATGATCACCTCAGTTGATTAAATATTAATTATTTAATAAAATGGAGAAATCTTCTTTCTCAGTAGTAGTTACTCTTGTAGCCTTTATAAATTCTGGGGATTCTTGTCTCTTTCTTGGTGATGTTCTAAAGTGGGCAGAGTTCTTAGGGAGCTCACAGCCTAGTAGGGGTTAAGCAAAAGCTTTTGTGGGAAAAGCTCACTGCATGGTTTGCCAACTATGCTAATTAGGTGGCCCAGGTGATATGAGGGTGGGATTAAGGAGGGGTTTGTTCTTAAAGGAACATACAATTTTTCTCCTTATTGAGCAGGTAGTTTACCCAGAATTCACTATGGGAAGGTGGGGGTGGGGAGAGAGAGAAGGAGGAAAAATGGGGAGAGGGGGGAGGGGTGGGTGACTCACCAGTGTGTTTTTAGGTCTGTAACATCATTAAGTCCACATTGATGGTCATGGCCTTCCTGTTTGTTACCTGTCAATGTCCTGTTTAAACAAGATAGTTTGGGGAGTTGATGTCTGTATCTCGACCTCTGGAATGTATTTGGTAACTGAGGGAGTCAGTATGTGATGGTTCTGTTGGTACAAGATAGTCCTGTTTAAACAAGGGAAATTCTACAGAGGTCAGCTTGTTCTTGTAACAGGGGGAGATAGTTTGCTTCACCGGGGCCCACTCATGGGTTACTGTCAGAGATGTGGTCTCTGGGCTGGGATCCAATCACTCCATCGGAAATTCTGAGTGGCTACAAACATTCCTGCAACTTCAGACTGGGGAACAATTCATCTGGCCCTGCTGCTTCTGTGGTCAGGGATATTGAGGCATTGCAAACAGTATCTGGTGGGCTGGGGATTGGGGCAGCTGCTGCTGAAACTGGGCGCTATTGAAGGTATTCTAAATATTCCTGTTGATGAGGTGCTTGGGTGCTTGTGCTTGGACCCTAATTCTAACAGCCTCTGGTTGGGTGCCTGTGCCTGGACCCCAGTTCTAAAACACATTCCGGCCCTAGAAGTTTCTCTTTAGCTAAAGGGCAGTGTGCCCCAGCAATACACTTATTTCTGCTCCTTCCTCAGTAAGCAACTGTGCCTATCTATAGACTGATTCCCAGATGCTGATAATTGACTGTACACTGAGTCATTACCATATTTGTTACTTATTGACCTTTCTAATATGTATCCTGGACATAGTATTTTGTCTAACAAGATATTAGATGAGAAGGTGCATAGAGACTGCTTGTTAGCTGTGACCGCTAGTTAACTTAGTGATATTTCACAGTCAAAACCACACCCCTAGTAGACCCCCTTGGGCTATTTCCCAGTGAACTCTGGGTAATATACCTGCACAGTAGATACAAAAAGTGCATGTTCCTTTAAGAACTGACCATCCCTTAACGATACCTTAACCACTCTCTAATGATACCCCAAAACACTTAATTGACATGTTTCACCCCTAAATCTCTTACAAAAGCTCTCCCTGCACCCCTCTAAGGTTGCAGGTTCCCTAAGAACTCTTGCCCGTTGGAAAGTGTAATAAAACTTTTGCCAACTTGATTTAGACAATGCTTGAGATCGTGAATTCATTCCAGGTGACCTTGCCCTGGGAACTTTGGTTTGGAATTCCTACATCCCTGGGTTTCTTTTCCCCCTCAGCACTGTGACTGCTCATGAAGCTATTGGAAGTACTCTAGCTAAAGCTGTTTCTTCAGC
This sequence comes from Trichosurus vulpecula, assembly GCF_011100635.1. Taxonomy (NCBI): domain Eukaryota; kingdom Metazoa; phylum Chordata; class Mammalia; order Diprotodontia; family Phalangeridae; genus Trichosurus; species Trichosurus vulpecula. The sequence continues at coordinate 265,915,557 of NC_050579.1, read as the reverse complement.
TGTTGTCCTCTATTCAGGGACTGGAAGGGGTGGTATGTGTGCTCTGGATGCGCCCTACCCACGACTGTGGCTTGAAAGAGGGCAAGGGGCTGAAGTCAGGCTCCTGGGCTCATAGAAGTCTCCTTCAACAGGGCTAAGGCTGTAGTTACTATCCCTGGGAATACAACACTTTTCACAAGGTTCATATTTGTCATCTTAGGTGAGGGAAAGTTGGATCTATTTGGCCAGGCTAACTGAGTATCTGGAGATTTTTCTCTAGACCTGGGCTGGGAGTTGGATTCTGAAGATTTTTTGAACCATGAGCCAAACCTCTGTATTCCTTGGCCTTGGAGCTGCCCAGGGAAATTAAAACCTTTATTTTCTTTCAGTTGTCTTGATTGTTTGGCTCTTTGGTTTTGAAACCAATTCTATATTCTAGATTGAGAAACACTGAAGCAGTTAGCAAGTTCACTTCTGATAGAATAGTTAAAATAGGGATTCTTGTGAAATCTACCAGGAAGAACATTCAGCTGAAATGTGTTAAATATAAATGCATTTCTTCTCTACCCCACCTTTTTTTTTTTAACTGCTCCTGGATGAGTCAGAGGTCAAAGCAGGTTCCAGCTTGGAAGGCTTCAGGGTGGCTGGCTAGCAAGTCTGTCTTGACTTGAAAGGAAGAAAGAGCTTGGGGATATCTTTCTGATACTATTGGCTTGAAGTCTCATTCTGGCATGTTTTCTCCAGTATCATTTACTAATGATTCGTGGGCTAGGATCAGTCAATAAACATTTAACTGTCTACTATGTACTAGGCACTGTGCTAAGCTCTGAGTGATACAAAAAGAGGTAAAATTGACAGTCCCTGCTCTCAAGCTCACAATCTAATGGGGGGGGGAGGGGAAAAGCTAATATGTACAAATAAGCTATATGTGGGATAAATAGGAAATAATTAACAGAGGGAAGGCACAAATTAAGAGGAGTTGGGGAAGGCTCCCTGTGAAAGATGAGATTTTAGTTGGGACTTGAAGGAAGCCAGGGAAGCCAGTAGGCAGAGATGAGGCAGGAGAGCATTTCAGGAATAGGAGACAAATCGGAGAAAACACTCTGAGTTGGGAGATGGAGTCTATCATTTGCAGAACAGCCAGGAGGCCAGTGTCATTGGATCAAAGAATACTAGGTGAGGAGTAAAGTGTAAGAAGACTGGAAAGGTAGGAGAGGGCTAGGTTATAAAAGGCTTCCAGTAGCAGCTGCCCCAACTCCCAGCCCACCAGATACTGTTTGTGATGCCTCAATATCCCTGACCACAGAAGCAGCAGAGCCAGATGAATTGTTCCCCAGTCTGAAGTTGCAGGAATGTTTGCAGCCACTCAGAATTCCTGACGGGGTGATTGGATTTTTTTATTTGATCTTACAGGCGATATAGGGTTAGTGGAGTATATTGAGTAGGGGGATGACGTGGTCAACTGCTTAACATCAATCAGCTTTTACAAAGAGATAGTTAATGGGAAAATATAGATTCTCTTATAAGAAATGTAAACATTTCCCCCTAATAGTCAGGGCACCCTGTACCACCTTGGTCCCTGAGGAGAAGATGCTCAAACCTAATGCAGTTGCTATGAAGTATTTGCCCTGACCAAATTCCCTCCCAGATGCAGCATAGCCAGTGGATGAATTGTTTTCTCTTGGTTGCCTTCAATCCAATACTGTGCTGGGTCAAGTAGATAGCTGAGGACTTCACTCCTTTACCAGGATAGGCTGCCTGCAAACCCTGGCATAGATTCCTGACATTGGAGCTTGGGTAGCTTGCTTTTCTGACCTTTCAAAGCTTACAAGATCCCAGTCTAGTCTAGTCCATCTCTAATACTTCCTCATCTAAGGCAGGAAAGAATATGCATAAGAGGGACCAGTTTCAGATGCCAGAAGTGATCACCATGGTACCCAGGAATTTGAGCCATGGAAACCTTGGAGCCAGAATTGCAAGCAGGGTGTTGTAGCCAGCCAGGCTGCCATGGAAACCCAGAGAAGCCAGGGTGCTTGAGAGTTGAGCCTGAGGGGGGGTTTGGACTTGGAACTGGGATTTTGTTCTAGAGAATTGAATTAAACTGTGAACTTAATCCTTTTCCTCTCCCCAGGAACAGAGGTGTAAGGAGGGAGGAGGATTATGCCTCACATGTGTTGGGGAAGTTGTATAATTATACCTGTTGAAATAAATATTTCAGTGTTATGCATATATGACTAATAGGAATCCTTTTGGCTAGTCCCCTGTTAAATTAGCCCAGAACTGAAAATTTCCTATCCATGGCAAATCAGCCTGGGTACATTTTGAACGAGTTATCTGTATCCTCAATCCAGAATCATTCCAGGGAGGGATCAACATTGTCTTTTTGAGCACTTTTTAAGAGTTCTTTTGTTTCCAGCAGACTGCTGGTTGTTTCTTTTAAAGGTAACCTATTGGTTTACTCCATTTATTAAGCGCCTACTATGTGGCAGGCTAAACTCTGGGAACAAAGAAAGGTAAAAATTAGTCCTTGTTTTTAAGGAACTCATGGTTTAATGGGAGGACAACATATAACAACTATTTAAATTGGAGATAATCCTAGAGGGAAGGCACTGGCATGAAATGGGAACTTGTTGTTAAGTCCTTGTAGTCATATCCAGCTCTTCATGATCCCATTTGGGATTTCCTCGGCAAAGATGCTTGAAGTGGTTTGCCATTTCCTTCTCCAGTTCATTTTACAGACGAGAAAAGTGAGGCAAACAGGGTTAATTGACTTGCCCAGGGTCACACAGTTAGTAAGTGTCTGAGGCTGGATTTAAATTTGGGAAGATGAGTTTTCCTGACTCCAGGCCCACTGTTCTATACACTCTACTACCTAGCTGCCCCAAATAGGAAGTACCAGAGGTCAAAGAAAGATAATCTTAGAAAAATATAAGCTGAGAGAAATCAAATACTCTGAGAAGCTCTACTCCCTTTGAAACATCCCATGCTGTTGCTTGAAAGAATAGCCCTTAGGACAAAGATTCTTAATCTAGGGTGCATGAATTAAAAAAAAATTTATAACCATTTCAAAATAATTGGTTTTCTCTGTAATCCTGTGCATTTTATTTTGTACATTTAAAAACATTCGGAGACTCAGACTACTGAAGGCGTCCATCACACAAAAAGGTTAAGAACTGTTGTCTTAGGGGTGAGAGCAGATGAGAGCTTCCTGCGAGTTCTGAGGCTGGGCATGTCTGCTTGCCATAGTAATGCTAGAAGTGCCTAAAACAGGCGGTTCTGAAGCCGGAGAACTCAGAATTTACTCCAGAGTTCCCCCTGCTGGTTAGACCTGTGTGTTGAGACAAAGCTATAATTTATCCCCCTTGGGACGTTTTCCAAAAGGAACTTGTTTTTGTAAGCTGTTGTTTTCCATGATTGCCTCATTTCTCCTCATGACAGGGAAATCTTGGATTTGCTGACTGAGGCTATTTTCCATTAATTAGACTTCTCTAAGGCACAATGATTATTGATCAATAAATAAATATTTATTAAGCATCTACTATGTGTTAGGTGCTGTGCTAAGTGCTGGGGGATTTAAAAAAAAAAGTAAAAGGCAGTCCCCACCTCAACAGTCTTATTTACAATCTAATGAGGGAGAAAACAAATATATACAAAGCAAGCTGTATGTAGGATAGATAGGAAATAATTAATAGAGGGAAGGCGCTGGAATCAAGAGGGACTGGGGAAAGTTGGAATTTTTAAAAAGCCAGGGAAGTCAGTAGTCTGAACAGGAGGAGGGAGAGCATTCCAAGTCTGGGGGACAACCGGAGAGGAGAGATGGCGTGTCAGGTTTGTGGAACAGCCAGGAGGCCAAGTGTCACTGGATTGAAGGGTGTTTGTGGAAGAGGAAGGTGTAAGAAGCCTGGAAAGGTAGGAGAGTATTAGGTCATGAAAGGCTGCGAATGCCAAACAGAGTGTTTTGTATTCATTTGGAGGCAATAGGAAGCCACTGGGGTTTATTGAGTCTCTACTCACGAGTGAGCCTGTGCTTTAGGAAAGTCACTTTGGTATGTGAATGTTGGATGCATGGATGGATTGGAGCAGAGAGAGACCTGAGGCAGGCAGGCCCACTAGCTGGCTATTGCAATAATTCGGGCAAGAGGTGATGAGGGCCGCTACTAGAGTGGTAGCAGTGCCAGAGGAGCGAAGGGAGGGTATATTTGATACTCCTGTTGACCTTTGCTCTAACTAGTCAATGATGACTACACAGAGGGAGCTGGTTTTGAAATTATTCCCATGTTGGTAATAAATAATTTTCTATTCATTAAGAGAAAGTCAACTTAAACTTCTGTGTTTGATGGTATTCAGCGCTCACCACATCCAACCCTCTCTCCGTATTTTTTTTAAAGAAGCAGGTGCAAGGTTTTTGAATAATCTATAAGCTTTTGGCTGCTTTCATTTCTTAATCCTGAACTACATTTTCTAAAAGACTTTTTCACCATCTTTTTAAGCCCACCTTTGCATCACAATCACTGAGTGTTAAAGTACATATTAATTTGGTTTTAAAGATAAATTCTGCTTCTTAATCCTCTGTGGCAGATTGATGCATAAGATGTAAGCTTCTCCTGTTGTTTAATAGGTGGCTTTCTATTACATTTAGGATGGAATATTATGGGGATATCTAGAAGGTGTAGTGGCTAGAGCACTGGATCTAGAGTCAAGAAGACCTGAGTTCAAATCCAGCCTCATTTCCTTACTAGCTGTGTGACCTTAGATAAATTACTTAACTTTTTTATGCCTCAGTTTCTTTATCTGTAAAATGAGGATAATAATAGTGCCTACCTTCCAGGACTTTTCTTTTACCCCATTTTCAAACTTCTTCAAGTCAAGTTTTTATTTATAACAATTAAAATTATAATTATAATGCTTTACAACAAGCATTTATTAAGTACTTATTATGTGTCAGGCACTGTGTTAAACTTTGGGGACAAAGAAAGGCAAAAACTAGTCTCTGCTCTCAAGGAGTCTAATGGGGAGCCAACATATAATAACAACGTACAAACAAGATATACCGCATTGCGCTGCATAATTGTTGAAGATTTTGTGCCAATTTTTTGCCAAAAAGTGAGGTGCGACCCTTATGTGGAGCTTTAAAAAATTGTGCCGGTATTACTTAAAAATCATTTATCACTGAACTGTCTTTGGTGCAAGATTAGGATGCACGGAATACTTGTGAATATATGTTAAAACTGGAAAGATACCAATCTTAGCATATCATGAGATTCACTGGTGGCAGCTTTGCCTGCCTGCCTGCTCCCCTTTCGCCTTTGGGTCTTCATTGAGTTCAGTGACACTGCAGTTAGTACTGCAGTGCTCTAAACAAACCATGCAAGTTGGCTTTTGTAAATATACTGACAATGTGCGCCTGAGAATTCTGGGCTTGCAGCTTGCAATGGGTGCTCGAGAGAAGTGCATATCCATATGCCACTGGTAAATACGTTGCTGCTCTGGTGTGAGAAACAGAAGTATACCATGCTACAATTATATGACCAATGGTTAGAAACCAATTTTGAACTTAAAAAAAAAACTACACCAAAAAAACAGGGTGTGATGATTATGTGGTAAAATATGGCAGACAGAATAAATTGGAGATAACCTCAGAGGGAAAGCACTGGCATTAAATGGAATGTTGTTGTTGTGGTTTGGTCATTTCAGTCATGTCTCACTCTTAGAAACAGATTGGGGCAGCTAGGTGATGCAGTGAGTAGAGTGCTGATCCTGCTGTGAGGATAAATTGAGATAGGATATATAAAGTGCCTTGCAAATCCTAAAGTCCTATGTAAATGTTAGCTATTATTACTTAAACGCATCTGCTTGCTTTTTAAAGATTTCACAACCTGGTCCTTTCCTGTCTCCCTTGTCCCCTTATATCTTTCATTTCACATACCCTGTGGTCTAGTCATATTGGTCTACTTGGCATTCCTTACACACGACACTATTATCTCCCACCTTCATGCCTTTGCACTGGCTATCCCACATGCCTAGAATGTTGTCTCTCCTCCTTTTAGGATTCTTGGCTTTCTTCAAATGAAAATTCAGTTTGCACAAAGGGGAGGCAAGCCAGCTTAGCTGAAGTAGCAACACAGAAAGAAGAAGGGACAGAGACAGAGACAGAGGCAGAGACAGAGAGAAGAGGCATCATGTGCCAGGCAAGTTAAACCACCACCACTTTAACTACTAGCACCCATCAGACCCTGATGGGGACAGCCCAGCATCTCAGTTGATCCTAAGAGCCTTGGGAATAGCAATATTTCCAGGCCAGTTCCCTCAGCAACCCCCGTGGAGATAGATGTAGCTGGACAACTGCTCCTGCAGGCGCAATAGCCACAGTTACTGAAGACCCAGAAAGAAAAGCTCATGCCACCACTGTCCTTGGCACTGTTAAATAGTTCAACCAACTAGAAACTGATACTCTTATCTTTCTAAATGACATTACAGAAGAGACATTAGCATCTGTTTTTCCACTATAACCTAAGGACCATGAGGTCTTTCTAGCAGACTTACAGTTGAAACCTTCCACATAGGATGGCTCTCCTTCATCAGAATGTAAACCCCTTGAGAGCAGGGACTGTCTTACTCTTCTCTTTATATTCCCAGCACTTAGCACAGTGCTTTGTGTCGAGTAAGCATCCTCCAAATGCCACTTTCTACAGGAGGCCTTTCCTGGTCCTCTGGGCAGTACTGAGCCTTCTCCTCTGAGATTGCCTTCAAATTACTCTGTATGTATTTTGCATGTACCTGTTTATGTATGTGTTTTCTATTAGAATATAAGCTCCTTGAGGGCAGGAGGTTTTTTTTTTTAAGTTTTCTTTGTATCCCCAACTCTTTTTTTAAAATAGTATTTTTTCACCAATTACATGTAAGGAGGATTTTTGGCATTCATTTTTACAAGATCTTGAGTTCCAAATTTTTCTCCTTCCCTCCCTACCTCTCTTCTGAAAATGGTAGGCAGTTTGATATAGGTTATACATGTGCTATCATGTAAAATATATTTCCATGTTAGTCACAGTTGTGAAAGAAGAAACATATTGGGGCAGCTAGGTGGTGCAGTGAATAGAGCGCTGGCCCTGGAGTCAAGAGGACCTGAGTTCAAATGTGGCCTCAGACACTTGACACACTTACTAGCTGTGTGACCTTGGGCAAGTCACTTAACCCCAATTGCCCTGCCTTCTCCCCACAAAAAAGAGAAACAGATCAAAGGGAAAAAAATGAAAAATAATAAAGTAAGTGAAAAAAATGCTTTGATCTGCAGTCAGGGTCCATCAGTCTTTTATCTGGATGTGGATAGCAGAGTCGTTCATAGCTGATTATCACACAGTATTGCTGATACTGTGTACAATGTTTAATTTAATGTAATCAAAATCATCCATTTTGTATTTCATAATGTTCTCTAACTCTTATTTGGGCAGTTTTCCTTGATAATTTCTTGAAAGTTCATATTTAGGCTTTTTTTTTATCGTGGCTTTCAGGTAGTCCAATAATTCTTAAATTATCTCTCCTGGATCTGTTTTTCCAGTTCAGTTGCTTTTCCAATGAGATAGTTCACATTTTCTTCTATTTTTTCATTCTTTTGATTTTGTTTTATTGTTTCTTGATGTCTTATGGAGTCATTAGCTTTCACTTGTCCAATTCTAATTTTTAAGGAATTCTTTTCTTTAGTGATTTTTGTGCTTCCTTTTGCATTTGGCCAATTCTACTAAACAGGGTTTGCACAAACAAAACCAATGCAACCAAGATTAGAAGGGAAGCAGAAAGCTAAGAAACAATTTTTACAGCCAGTGTCTCTGATAAAGGCCTCATTTCTAAAATATAGAGAGAACTGAGTAGAATTTATAAGAATACAAGTCATTCCCCAATTGATAAAGGGTCAAATAATATAAACGGGCAGTTTCCAGACGAAGAAATTAAAGCTATCTATAGTCATATGAAAAAATGCTCTAAATCACAATTGATTAGGGAAATGCAAATCGAAACAACTCTGAGGTACTACATCACACCTATCAGATTGGCTAACATGACCAAAGAGGAAAATGATAAATGCTGGAGAAGATGTGGGAAAATTGGAATGCTAATGCATTGTTGTGTATACCCTATGATCCAGCAATACCACTACTAAGTCTTTTTCCAAAAGAGATCATTAAAAAGGTAAAAGGACCTACTTGTGCAAAAATATTTATAGCAGCCCTCTATCTGGTGGCAAATTATTGGAAGTTGAGGGGATGCCCACAAATGGGGAATGGCTGAACCACACGAATGTAATGGAATACTATTGTGCAGTAGGAAATGATGAATGGGCAAATTTCAGAAAAACCTGGGAAGACTTACATGAACTGATGCTGAGTGAAGTGAGCAGAACTAGGAGAGCATTGTTGGTGGAATTGTGAACTGATCCAACCATTCTGGAGAGCAATTTGGAACTATGCCCAAACATTGTCAGTATATTTACAAAAGCCAACTTGCATGGTTTGTTTAGAGCACTGCAGTACTAACTCCTTAAAAAAGTACTTATTTGGTCATAAATTCTTCACTTTTCCATAAATCTGACAGGTAAACTATTTCTTGCTCTCCTAATTTGCTTATAGTCTCATCCTTTATGTCTAAATCAAGTGCCCATTTTGATCTTATCTTGGTATATGGTGTAAGATGTTGGTCTATGCCTAATTTCTGCCATACTGTTTTCCAATTTTCCCAGCAGTTTTTGTCAAAAAGTGAGTGCTCATCCCAGAAGCTGAAGTCTTTGGGTTTATCAAACAGTAGATTACTATAGTCATTGTCTATGGGGTCTTGTGTACTTAACCCATTCCACTGATTCACTACTCTTTTTCTTAGACATTACCAAGTAGTTTTTAAGGTTGCTGCTTTATAATACAGTTTAAGATCTGATAGGGCTGTGGCACCTTCTCTTGCATTTCTTTTCATTATTTCTCTTGATATTCTGGATCCTTTGTTCTTACAGATGAATTTTGTTATTATTTTTTCTGGCTCCATAAAATAATTTTTTGGTATTTTGATTGGATTTCTCTATATATTTGAGAAATGAGACCTTTATCAGAGAAACTTGCAGTAAATCTTTTTCAGTTATGATTATGATTTTCCTCCATCCTATTTTCCCAGTTTATACTATCCCCCCTCTCCTTTCATGTTGTCCATTCTCAAAAGTGTTTTGTTTCTGACTACCACCTCCCCAAATCTGTCCTCCCTTCTATCATCTCCCTCTCAACCACCTTCTCTTATTCCCTTCCCATGCTACTTTCCTGTAGGGTATGATGGATTTCTATACCCAACAGAGTGTGTATGTTATTCTCTCTTTAATCCAATTCTGATAAGAGTAAGGTTTAAGTGCTCCATCCCCCTCCCCAACTTTCTTCATATTTCTCTCCACTGTAAAAGCTCTTTTGCACCTTTTTTATGTGAGATAATTTACCCTGTTCTACTTCTCCCTTTCCCCTTCTCCCAGTGCATTCCTCTTTCTCATCTCTTAATTTTATTTTTACTGATATCATCTCCTCATTTTTTTATTTTTTATTTTTTGGTTTTTTTTTTTTTGGCAGGGCAATTGGGGTTAAGTGACTTGCCCAAGGTCACACAGCTGGTACATGTGTCAAGTGTCTGAGGCTGGATTTGAACTCAGGTCCTCCTGACTCCAGGGCCAACGGATATCATCTCCTCATATTCAATTACAACTCTGACCTCTATCTATGTATACTCCTAACTTTCCTAATAATGAAAAAGTCTGTAGGAGTTATAAGTATTATCTTCTCATGTAGGAATGTAAATATTTTAACTGTATTGAATCATTTATGATTTCTCTTTCCTGTTTACCTTTTTACACTTCTCTTGAGTCTTGCATTTGACAGTCAAATTTCTATTTGGCTCTAGTCTTTTCATCAGCAATGCTTTAAAGTCTTTTATTTCATTGAAATAATTGCTAATAATTACTAAATAATTGCATTTTTTTCCTCCTGAAGGATTATGCTCAATTTTGCTGGGTAGGTTATTCCTCGTTGTAATCCTAACTCCTTTGCCCTTCAGAATATTATAGTCTAAGCCCTCTAATCCTTTAATATAGAAACTGATAAATCATGTGTGATCCTTACTTTGGCTCCATGATATTTCAGGTTTATTTTTTCTGGCTGCTTGCAATATTTTCTCCTTGACCTGGGAACTCTAGAATTTGAGTATAATATTCTTAGGATTTTTCATTTTGGATCTCTTTCAGGTGGTGATTGGTGGATTCTTTTAATTTTTATTTTACCTTCTGGTTCTAGAATATTAGGGCAGTTTTCCTTGATAATTTCTTGAAAGTTCATATTTAGGCTTTTTTTTTATCGTGGCTTTCAGGTAGTCCAATAATTCTTAAATTATCTCTCCTGGATCTGTTTTTCCAGTTCAGTTGCTTTTCCAATGAGATAGTTCACATTTTCTTCTATTTTTTCATTCTTTTGATTTTGTTTTATTGTTTCTTGATGTCTTATGGAGTCATTAGCTTTCACTTGTCCAATTCTAATTTTTAAGGAATTCTTTTCTTTAGTGATTTTTGTGCTTCCTTTTGCATTTGGCCAATTCTACTTTTTTAAGGAGTTCTTTTCTTCAGTGAATTTTTTTTTTAAATGCAATTTATTTATTTAACATATTTGGTTTTCAGCATTGATTTTCACAACATTTTGAATTACAAATTTTCTCCCCATTTCTACCCTCCCCCCCACTCCAAGATGGCTTATATTCTGGTTGCCCTGCTCCCCAGTCAGCCCTCCCCTCTATCACCCCCCTCCCCTCTCATCCCCTTTTCCCTTCCTTTCTTGTAGGGCAAGATAAATTTCTACCCCCCATTGCCTGTGTATCTTATTTTTTAGTTGCATACAAAAACTTTTTTTGTTTTTGAACATCTGATTTTAAAACTTTGAGTTCCAAATTCTCTTCCCTCTTCCCTTCCCACCCACCCTCCCTAAGAAGTTGAGCAATTCAACCTAGGCCACACATGTATTATTATGTATAACCCTTCCACAATACTCATGTTGTGAAAGGCTAACTACATTTTGCTCCTTCCCAACCCATTCCGCTTTATTGAATTTTCTCCCTTGACCCTGTCCCCTTTCCAAAGTGTTTGTTTTGATTACTTCCACCCCCATCTGCCCTCCCCTCCATCATCCCCCCGCCCTTTTATTTTTTTTTTATCTTCCTCCCTCTTCTTTCCTGTGGGGTAAGATACCCAACTGAGTATGTATGGTATTCCCCCTCAGGCCAAATCTGATGAGAGCAAGGTTCACTCATTCCCCCCTCACCTGCCCTCTCCCCTCCTCCCATAGAACTGCTTCCTCTTGCCACCTTTATGCGAGATAATCCACCCCATTCTATCTCTCCCTATCTCCCTCTCTCAGTATGTTACTCTCTCATCCCTTAATTTCATTTTATTTCTTTTAGATATCTTCCCTTCATCTTCAACTCACCCTGTGTCTGCTCTCTCTCTTTTACATATATATATATAAACACATATATATATACACATACATACACATACATACATATACACATAGATATATACATACATACACATTCACTTATATATATACATAAACATATACACACACACACACATATATATACATATATACATATATATATATATATATATATATATATATATATATATATGCATATTCCCTTCAACTACCCTAATACTGAGGTCTCATGAATCATACTCATCATCTTTCCATGTAGGAATGTAAACAAAACAGTTCAACTTTAGTAAATCCCTTGCAATTTCCGTTTCTTGATTACCTTTTCATGCTTCTCTTGATTCTTGTGTTTGAAAGTCAAATTTTCTATTCAGTTCTGGTCTTTTCACTGAGAAAGCTTGAAAGTCCTCTATTTTATTGAAAATCCATATTTTGCCTTGGAACATGATACTCAGTTTTGCTGGGTAGGTGATTCTAGGTTTTAATCCTAGCTCCATTGACCTCCGGAATATCGCATTCCAAGCCCTTCGATCTCTTAATGTAGAAGCTGCCAGGTCTTGGGTTATTCTGATTGTGTTTCCACAATACTCAAATTGTTTCTTTCTGGCTGCTTGCAGTATTTTCTCCTTGATCTGGGAGCTCTGGAATTTGGCAACAATATTCCTAGGAGATTTCTTTTTGGGATCTATTTGAGGAGGCAATCGATGGATTCTTTCAATTTCTATTTTGCCCTGTGGCTCTAGAATATCAGGGCAGTTCTCCTTGATAATTTCCTGAAAGATGGTATCTAGGCTCTTTTTTTGATCATGGCTTTCAGGTAGTCCAATAATTTTTAAATTATCTCTCCTGGATCTATTTTCCAGGTCAGTGGTTTTTCCAAGGAGATATTTCACATTGTCTTCCATTTTTTCATTCCTCTGGTTCTGTTTTATAATATCCTGATTTCTCATAAAGTCACTAGCTTCCACTTGCTCCAATCTAATTTTTAAAGTAGTATTTTCTTCAGTGGTCTTTTGGACCTCCTTTTCCATTTGGCTAATTCTGCCTTTCAAGGCATTCTTCTTCTCATTGGCTTTTTGGAGCTCTTTTGCCGTTTGAGTTAGTCTGTTTTTTAAGGTGTTGTTTTCTTCAGTGTATTTTTCAGTATTTTTTTGGGTCTCCTTTAGCAAGTCATTGACTTGTTTTTCATGGTTTTCTCGCATCCTTCTCATTTCTCTTCCCAATTTTTCCTCTACTTCTCTAACTTGCTTTTCCAAATCCTTTTTGAGTTCTTCTGTGGCCTGGGGCCAGTTCATGTTTTTCTTGGAGGCTTTTGTTGTAGGCTCTATGACTTTGTTGTCTTCTTTAGGCTGTATGTTTTGGTCTTCTTTGTCACCAAAGAAAGAATCCAAAGTCTGAGACTGAGTCTGGGCGCGTTTTCGCTGCCTGGCCATATTCCCAACCAACTAACTTGACCCTTGAGTTTTTCAGTGGGGTATGACTGCTTGTAGATTACAGAGTTCTATGTTCCACGTTTGGGGGGGAGGTGCCAGCTCTGTCAGAGCCACAATCCTCCTTCCCCAAGGACCCCCAGTCCAGACTGGGCTCAGATCTTCAGCAGGCTGTTGCACTCCTGCTTTGATCCGCCACTTAATTCCTCCCACCAGGTGGGCCTGGAGCCAGAAGTAACAACAGCTGTAGCTGCCCCACCTCCGCTGCCCCCGGGGCTGGAAGCCGAACCGCGAACTCCTTCCACTCCCGCAGCTTTTCCCACTAACCTTCTCCGCTGTTTTTGGTGTTTGTGGGTTGAGAAGTCTCGTAACTGCCGCAGCTCACTGAATCAGGGTGCTAGGGCCCCCTCCGCCCGGCTTCTGGTCTGGATCATCCACGCCGCTCAGGCTGGGCTCTGCTCCACTCCGTTCCCAGCTCCCAGCTCCCAGCTCCGTGTGGAATAGACTTCACCCAGAGACCATCCAGGCTGTCCTGGGCTGGAGCCCTGCTTCCCTCTGCTGTTCTGTGGGTTCTGCCATTCTAGAATTGGTTCAGAGCCATTTTTATAGGTTTTTGGAGGGACTTGGGTACGGAGCTCACTCTAGTCCGTGCTTACCAGCCGCCATCTTGGCTCCACCCCATCTCTTCAGTGAATTTTTGTACCACTTTTTCAATTTCCATTTCCTTTTTAAAGAGTACTTCCCTTCACTGGATTTTTGTGCCACTTTTACCATTTGTCTTACTCTGTTTTTTAAGGTGTTATTTTCTTCATTTTTTTGGTACCTCCTTTACCAAACTGTTAACTCTTTTTTTGTTCTTTTCCAAATTTTTCCTCTACCTTTCTTATTTTATTTTTAAAATCCTTTTTTTTGGGCCTGTGACCAATTCACATTTTTCTTTGAGGCTTTGGATGTAGCACTTTTGACTTTATTGTCTTCTTCTGAGTTTGGGTTTTGAACTACCCTGCCATAATAGTAACTTTCTATGGTCAGGTTCTTTTTTTTTGTTGTATGCTCATTTGCCAGCTTATTCCTTGACTTTTAACTTTATGGTAAAATTGGGCTTCATTCCTGGGATAGAGGGGACACTGTTCCAAGCTTCAGGCTTTTCTTATTGCTGTTCTCAGAGCTAGTTCTCAGTTTTTCCAACATGGTATGATGTAAGGAGAGGTGTAACCACTGCTCTCTTGGCTTGTACTCTGGCCTGTGAGTGGCCACAATTGCTCTTTTCCACCCTGGAATTGTGACCAGAGTCCTCACTCCCCTGTGGCTTCAAGTTCTGGTGTACTAGTTCTCTTGCTCACTCTGGGACTGAAACCCAGGGCTGCAACTTGGATCTGTGTATGAGCAATGCAATATAATCCTTCATCCGGTGCCAGCAAGGAGATCCCTATGATCTTCTAACTAGTCATCCAACCTCCTTGCTGCAGTGGGCTGAGAGCTCAGGAAGCCCCTGCTGTGCTACTGATTCTATTGCGCCAAAGGCCTGTTGCTAATTTGCTTGGACAGAGCCTGAGCTGGATGCACTGGACTGTGTTCCACTCTTACCCTGTTGTGACAGACTTTTCCTGTCAACCTTCTAAGTTGTCTTGGTCTGGAAAATTGTTTCACCCCATCCTTTTGTGGGTTCTGCCACTCTAGAATTCATTTTGAGGTATTATTTAAAGTTGTTGGGAGTGGCATTTGGGAGAGTTCAGATAAGTCCCTGTCTTTTCTCCGTTATCTTGGATCTGCCTCCTGCTTGTATATTTTTTGAGCCATTCTCTTCTTCTGAGTTTGAGTATTGAGCTTCCTTGTTGCCATAGTACTTCCTAATGATGGGCCATTTTTTTGTTTGTTAATTCTTCCAGCCTACTTCTTGACTTTAAACTTCATGTTATTGCTAGGCTTTGGATACTTTTGAGGGTAGTGGGGATACATAGCCTAAGCGTCAGTCCCCTTACCTCCTTCTGCTGCTTTCATAGCTCTATTTGGCATCCTGAAAGCTTTCTGTGCTCCCTGCTGGTGTAATCCACAAGGTGATCTGGTCACTGACCACCTGGTCTGAGTTCTGCAAGTTCCTGACACAGGTTTGGTCTATTGGTTTATTTCTGGTTGGGAATTTCAGTAGCTTGCTGCTGGACTCAACCACTACTGGCATGCTGGGAGGCTCTGAAGGTTCAGTGTGGCTCAATTGAAGGCATTCTTCTTTGGCTTCATTATTCTCCTGGGCTCTGATCCACACAGCTATCATGTGCTTCCCAGAACTTGTTTTAGGCTCAGTCACAGCCAGAACCAATGGTCAATTTTGTTATTCTTCACCCTATATCTGTGGCCCAGCACTATGTGGAGGGTGGCACTCATACCTGCACCCAATACTTGCTCAAGAATTACCTGGGATCTCTTTCTGGTGTTTTATTGGAGACCTCTGTCTGTCCCTGGGCACTGGAATGTTCCCCTCTTCTTCTGCGGCAGCCCTGAGCTCATGGCTAGACCTCCTCCTCAGTGTCCACAGACTTTTGTCCTTATCCTTCAGCTGCCCTGGGCTGGAAAAATGACTCATTGTGACTTCTTGGCTTTCTTGATCAGAATTCAGTATGGTACATTTTATTGAGGAGGTATGGAGAACTGGACTTTAAAGCTTCCTTTTGCTCTGCCATCTTCACTGGACTTCTACTTTTTTCTTTCCTGCTAAACCTCATTATAAACCTACTCTTTCTTTTTTATTATTATTATTTTAAATTTATTTATTTAATTTATTTAATATATTTAGTTTTCAGCATTGATTTTCACAAGAGTTTGAATTTTGAATTTTCTCCCCGTTTCTACCCACCCCCCCACTCCAAGATGGCATATATTCTGGTTGCCCCATTCCCCAGTGAGCCCTCCCTTCTGTCACCCCACCCTCCTCCCATCCCCCTTTCCCTTCCTTTCTCGTAGGGCAAGATAAATTTCTATGCCCCATTGCCTGCGTATCTTGTTTCCTAGTTGCATGCAAAAACTTTTTTTTTTGTTTTTTGAACATCTGTTTTTAAAACTTTGAGTTCCAAATTCTCTCCCCTCTTCCCTCTCTGCCCATCCTCCCTAAGAAGGCAAGCAAACATAGGCTACATGTGTATCATTATGTAAAACCCTTCCACAATACTCCTGCTGTGAAAGACTAACTGTATTTTGCTCCTTCCTAACCTATCCCCCTTTATTCAGTTTTCTCCCTTGACCCTGTCCCTTTTCACACAAAACACAAAAGTGTTTGTTTTTGATTACCTCCTTCCCCTGTCTGCCCTCCCTGCTATCATCCCCCCTTTTTTATCTTCTTCCTCCTTCTTTCCTGTGGGGTATGATACCCAACTGAGTGTGTATGGTATTCCCTCCTCAGGTCAAATCTGATGAGAGCAAGATTCACTCATTCCCCCTCACCTGCCTCCTCTTCTCTTCCTATAGAACTGCTTTTTCATGCCACTTTTATGCGAGATAATTTACCCCATTCTATCTCTCTCTTTCTCCCTCTCTCAATATATTCCTCTCTCATTCCTTAATTTGATTTTATTTCTTTTAGATATCATCCCTTCATATTCAACTCACCCTGTGCCCTCTGTCTTCAGCTACCCTAACACTGAGGTCTCGTGAATCATACACATCATCTTTCCATGTGGGAATGTAAACAAAACAGTTGAACTTTAGTAAGTCCCTTGTGATTTCTTTTTCTTGTTTACCTTTTCATGCTTCTCTTGATTCTTGTGTTTGAAAGTCAAATTTTCTATTCAGCTCTGGTTTTTTCACTGAGAAAGCTTGAAAGTCCTCTATTTTATTGAAAGTCCATATTTTGCCTTGGAGCATGATACTCAGATTTGCTGGGTAGGTGATTCTTGGTTTTAATCCTAGCTCCATTGACCTCTGGAATATCGTATTCCAAGCCCTTCGATCCCTTAATGTAGAAGCTACTAGGTCTTGTATTATTCTGATTGTGTTTCCACAATACTCAAATTGTTTCTTTCTGGCTGCTTGCAGTATTTTCTCCTTGATCTGGGAGCTCTGGAATTTGGCAACAATATTCCTAGGAGATTTCTTTTTGGGATCTATTTGAGGAGGCGATCTGTGGATTCTTTCAATTTCTATTTTACCTCTGGCTCTAGAATATCAGGGTAGTTCTCCTTGATAATTTCTTGAAAGATGATATCTAGGCTCTTTTTTTGATTATGACTTTCAGGTAGTCCAATAATTTTTAAATTATCTCTCCTGGATCTATTTTACAGGTCAGTGGTTTTTCCAATGAGATATTTCTTGTTAATTAATTAATTAATTAATTTTTTATGTTTAATATATTCAGTTCTCAGCACTGATTTTCATAAGAGTTTGAATTACAAATTTTCTTCCCATTTCTACCCTCCTGCCCACTCCAAGATGGCGTATATTCTGGTTGCCCCATTCCCCAGTCAGCCCTCCCTTCTGTCACCCCATTCCTCTCCCATCCCCCTTTCTCTTCTTCTCTTGTAGGGCAAGATAAATTTCTATGCCCCATTGCCTGCGTATCTTGTTTCCTAGTTGCATGCAAAAAAATTTTTTTTTTGTTGTTTTTGAACGTCTGTTTTTAAAACTTTGAGTTCCAAATTCTCTCCCCTCTTCCCTCTCTGCCCATCCTCCCTAAGAAGGCAAGCAATTCAACATAGGCCACATGCGTATCATTATGTAAAACCCTTCCACAGTACTCATGTTGTGAAAGATTAACTATGTTTTGCTCCTTCCTAACCTATCCCCCTTTATTGAATTTTCCCCTTGACCCTGTCCCTTTTCGAAAGTGTTTGTTTTTGATTACCTCCTCCCCCTGTCTGCCCTCCCTTCTATCATCCCCCCCTTTTTTATCTTCTTCCTCCTTCTTTACTGTGGGGTAAGATACCCAATTGAGTGTGTATCATATTTCCTTCTCAGGTCAAATCTGATGAGAGCAAGATTTACTCACTCCTCCTCACCTGCCCCCTCTTCCCTTCCTAGAGAACTGCTTTTTCTTGCCACTTTTATGTGAGATAATTTACCCCATTCTATCTCTCCCTTTCTCCCTCTCTCAATATATTCCTCTCTTATCCTTTAATTTGATTTTATTTTTTTAGATATCATCCCTTCATATTCAACTCACCCTGTGCCCTCTGTCCATATATATATATATATATATATATATATATATATATATATATATATATATATATGTATGTATACACATGCACATACATATATATAATATACACCTACATATATACATACACAGACACATACATATGTATATATATATATATATATATATATATATATATATATATATATATATATACATACACACAGGTGTTGTTTTCTTCAGTATTCTTTTCTGTATTTTTTTGGGTCTCCTTTAGCAAGTCATTGACTTGTTTTTCATGGTTTTCTCTCATCCTTCTCATTTCTCTTCCCAATTTTTCCTCTACTTCTCTAACTTGCTTTTCCAACTCCTTTTTGAGCTCTTCCATGGCCTAAGACTAGTTCATGTTTTTCTTGGAGGCTTTCGATGTAGGCTCTTTGACTTTGTTGACTTCTTCTGGCTGTATGTTTTGGTCTCCTTTGTCACCAAGGAAAGATTCCAAAGTCTGAGACTGAATCTGAGTCCGTTTTTGCTGCCTGGCCATATTCCTAGCCAACTTACTTGACCCTTGAGTTTTTCAGCAGGGTATGACTGCTTGTAGACTAAAGAGTACTTTGTTCCAAGCTTGAGGGGATGCGCTGTTGTTTTCAGAGCTATTTCTATACAGCCAGCTCTGCGACACCAGCACTCCTCCTTCCCCAAGAACTGCTAACCCGGACTGGACTCAGATCTTAAGCAGGCTCTGCACTCCTGCTCTGATCTGCCACTTAATTCCTCCCACCAGGTGGGCCTGGGGCCAGAAGCAACTGCAGCTATACCTCTGTAGCTGCACCACCTCTGCTGCCCCAGGGCAGTGGCCTAACCCCAAACTCCTTTTACTCCCTGCACCTTTTCCTACTAACCTTCTCTGTTGTCTTAGGTGTTTGTGGGTTGAGAAGTCTGGTAACTGCCACAGCTCACTGATTCAGGGCACTAGGGCCTGTTCTGTCTGGCTCCTGGTCTGGTTGGCCCGCGTGGCCCACGCTGTGCTCCGCTCCCCTTCTGCTCCCAGCTCTGTGCATGTTACACCTCACCCAGCGACCATCCAGGTTGTCCTGGGCTGGATCCCTGCTTCCCTCTGCTATTTTGTGGGTTCCGCAGTTCTATAATTTGTTCACAGCCATTTTTTATAGGTTTTTGGAGGGACTTGGCAGGGAGCTCACGCCAGTCCCTGCTTTCCAGCTGCCATCTTGGCTCTGCCCCCCAACCCCACTCTTTCTGTCAGTGACACTATTCATCTAGCTACTCTCTCATGTGCCAAACCTTAAGGTTTTCTTTGTCTTGGTTCTCTCTCTCCTCCCCCTTTCTAGCTACTAATTTCTGTCAATATTACATACAGAATGTTTCTTGCACTCATGCCCTCACTTTTTTTTCCACTACCATCCTTGCCACCTTCCTGGATTATTACAAAATCCTCATACGTCTTTCGTCTTTTATGTGTTTATTCTCTTCCCTCTCCAAGCCATCCTCTTCACAATTTTATCTTCCTTATGCATAGTGAGGCAACGTTTTTGCACTTGCTAGAAAATAGTATAAAAGTAATGTTTGTGAATGCGTGTGTGTGTGTGTGTGTGCGTGCGTGTGCACGCATGTGTGAGTGAGTGCAAGAAAGGCAGAAATATTTCCCAACCTCATTTGCATGCAAATCAAATAAGATCATGGGATACTAGATGTTATTGCCCTAACCTCTATATAATTCCTGCAGCAATTTTTTAAAATTAACATTACTGAAATAGGAAAAGAAGATTCCAATCAGGGATTTAACAAGGGTTAAAAGGAATTTAATCTTAAATCAGAATGTTGTATGGGACCAGAGACTTGGAATCTACACCTGACACAAAAGAATAAAAAGAATGAACAGCCTTAGTTTCAAGTCATTCTGTAGGCCTTTTTTAGTTCTCTTTAGATAAGTGTGGTGGCTTGTAGGCTTATGTTCTAGTTTAAATTTAATCTAATCTGCTGAAAATGCAGCATTAAGAACCAAAATATTCAAATCAAGCAGTTTTTTTTTTAAATTGAAGTACACCAATACACAATAAACATGGCCCCTCTTGGGCTTCATCATCTACAAAGGTACGCTGAGTAAGTCTGGATGGAGGTGGACTGTATGGTTCTTCAATCAGCGCTGAGTGGCTCCTGAGTAGCAGATAGGGCAATTCCTGTACTCTTTTCAAGATAGTCACACATCTGAGGTCCCGAGGTCGCACCCCATTAACTGCTGCCTATCACACAAATGTACAAGGAATTACTGCCTACTCTAATTGGGGCAGTTTGGTTGTGCAGTGGATAGAGAGCCTGCCCTGAAGTCAAGATGACCTGGGTTCAAATCTAGCCTCAGACATTTACTAGCTGTGCAACCCTCACTGAACTGTTTGCCTCAGTTTCCTCATCTGTAAAACAAGCTGGAGAAGGAAATTGCAAACCACTCCACTATCTTTGTCAAGAAAACCCCAAATGGGGTCAAAAAGAGTTGGACTGAAAAATGACTGAACAACCCCCTCCCCCAGCATATTTTAATTAAGAGATTTGTAAATCTGTTTTTGTGAAATAGTGACCTAGACACTGCATCTTAGTAATTGGGAACATAAAGCCCAATAGGTGGCTCTGAAGGGCTGAAGCTCAATTAATATTAGAGGACAGGAGATTGGTAATCACAGAATCAGCAGAGACATTAAGTTTTATGAAATCACTGGATCACCTTAGGAGCTGTGAGCATTTGAAGATATGAATTGCCCCAGTGACGTATTCCATATATATGTATATTTACATACACACATATGTATCTATATACATCTATATATATGCACATACATACATATTCTCCATGCATGTTTTCTTGGTTACGTGTTTTCTGTATGTATCCCTTTTGCTCACTGGTAGTATGGTAACTTGTCGGAGTATGCATTTCATGTATTCATATGGGAATCTTTCCTTTGTCTTGTTATTTGCTATACCATTTCACTAAATGTCATTTTGTTTGGACTGTGTTCTTCCTGGTCGGCTTACAAGTAAAAACACTGATGAGGACTCAAGAACTATGGTTTGGAGAGGATACTCATCCTTAGAGTGCCTGGAGCTTGGGGTATCTTTTCTGGATGTCCACACATGAAAGGACCCCAGGTGTTAACATACAGACTTTGTTATATCACTCCTCTGCTCAAAATCCTTCATTGTCTATTGCCTATTAAGGAGATGCCAAATACTTGAAGTTTAAACTTTAAATTAAATGTCATTCAAGATTTTCTATGGTTTGGCATCATTATAACTTTCCAGATCTATGCAATACTATTCCTTGATGCTTCCTTAAAAAGGCCCTGGCTTTTCCACTTTTATGCCTTCACTCATATTGTTGCCTCATACTGGAATGGTCTCCCTCATTGTCTTTGCCCACTGAGTTCCCAATTCTCTTCCTCCCTCCCTCTCCTATCCTTTAGACTTGCTTTAGAGGATCATAGATTTAGAGCTGAAAGGAACCTTAGAGGTTCTTGGTCTAAACCTTCCTTTTACAAATGAGAAAACTGAAGGCCAGAGAGATTATTTATTTGCCTGAGGATATATAGCTAATCAGCAACTGAACAATAATTTGAATCCTAGTCTTCTGACTCCAAATCTGGTGTTCTTTTATTATGTGACACTTCCTCGAAGTTCCATTAATTGTTCTCTGATGCTCCAATTAGTAGGAATCTTTCTTGTCAGATCTCATAGCATTTTTTTTTCACTTCTATTATGCATATGACAAGCCACATTGTATTAACTCTCCTAGGGCAGGGACTATGCTTTACTTAAATTTTATAATGATCTCAGAGATTTACACAGTGTTTTGATGGATGCTTAATAAGTGCATTTTGGGTGAATTTTTCTTGCTTTCTCCATTTTTCATTCAGTTACCAAATATTGGTTTAGTTTTATTGTGTACCCCAATGTGTTTGTCCTTCTTTCTCAAAGAGGACCATGACATCGGGGAAATGATGACATGACTTGCAGTTGACTTTGATTTGAGTGAGGGAAGGCTGTGCAAGGTCACCAGCCTCACTTTCTCCTCCAGAGCCATTTGGGTCCAGGCGCCTGATATTCACCAGGATGACTGGAGATGGCCCAGGATGCATTAGGAGACCCTGGCCCTTTCAGGCTAAGGTCTTTTCAGGTTCTCACTTTGAGTGAGGTAATGTCCATTCAGTGAATAGGCCTCTTTAAGGAGTGAACTTTTAGGAGGCAATCGGGGTTACACAGCTAGTAAGTGTCAAGTATCTGAGGTCAAATTTGAACTCAGGTCCTCCTGACTCCAGGGCCAGTGCTCTATCCAGTGCGTACCCAGAACTCTGTTAGAGACTGTTGGAGCTACATAAAGAAGTATAAGACATGGTCCCTACTCACATGGAGCTTGCAATCTCCTTTGCCTTGTTCTGTGTTCTGTTGCTATTTATCTCAAAATGTTTACTCATTTCTCCCACCTCTCCCTTACCTTTGCTTCAAGTGCTGAATCTCTTTCAGTCTCCTGCCCTGTGTATGTGTCATAGAACATCAGAACCGGAAGGCAACATTTGAACCCAGGCTTTCTGACTCCAAATCTGGTAATTGTTACATTAGGCGAGGTCCCGTCCATCCATCCCTGTGCTACCTGTTCCTATATGCATCTATTCTTATACTTTTCTGTCTTTTCCTCTGGCATCTCTCCTTTCCAATCTGCTTTTTTTGATCTCTTCTTTAAATTCTCACTTCACTTCCTTCACTTCTACAATCGCCACCCCTCATACCCCATTCCCCTATTCTACTCCCAGGCTCAGTGTCCTTCAGACCAACCTGGCTTCTGTTTGTATGTATCCATCTCTCTTTCCTGTACGGGCTTTAAGCCCTAGTCTCTAGTCTTTTTTCCCAATCCCTCAGCCTAATTTTCTTCTCTGGCTTGAGCCTGGTTTCTCTCTGTGTTATTCCCTGTTTTCGAATATTTCCCCCCTATTTTTCGGCTTTTGACTCACAAGTCGGTTTCTCTCTGCCTCCCTCTCCCCACCTCTCAATTCCATCACGGTGGGCGGTCCAGGGCGAGGCCGGGATCCGGGGCGGTACCCGGGGCTCCGGTTGTGGGCGGCGCCCTCTCCCCTGTCCCCCTCCCTGTCCTCCGTTCCACCCTCCCTCTTCCCTCCGCCCGGAGGTTCCCGGGTCCCCGGCGCCGCCTACTCTCTTCCCGGCTCCGGGCTCCCGCTACAGCCGCTGCCCGGGGGAAGGAAAGACTGGGGGTTGGGCAGAAGAGAGGGAGAGGAGGGAAAAGACCCCTGCTCGGCCCAGCGCTGTGTACTGGAGGCAGGAGGGAAAAGAGGAGGAGGAGAAAGAGAAGGGAGTGGGGGGGAGGGAGGAGCGGCCCGGCCTGGGGCCCTGAGGCCCGGGGAGAGGCGGGGAGCTGGGCCAGGGAAAGAGCCGGGTGAGCTGGGCCAAAGCGCCGAGGTAAGAGAGCCAAGGGCCTGGAGGGAGGAGGGCAGGGAAGAGAGACGGAAAAGAGGAAAGGACATGGGAGGAGATGGAGGAAGAAAGGAAATAGGAAAAGAGGAATGGGGAAGGGGAGCAGGGATGGAAGGAAATACGGAAAGGCTGGGGGGGAATAGGGTAGGAAGTGGGTAATAAGAGGCTAGAAGGAAGGTGAAAAATGAGGTAGGGGACAAATGGTGCGGAGGAGAAAGATGGAAAAGGGGAGGTGGGAGATGCCGTATAGCAGATTAGAGTGGGAAATGGGCTCCCGAGGAGGGGGACAAGGGGGTACGGGGGTGATGGTGGTAAGGTAGAGTCCCAAAAGGACGTGGGGTACCTAGGAAAGAAGGAAGAGGGAGGGGACATAATCTCTCTTCTCCTCCCCCTCATCCCGACTTGGCGCGGTGCTCCGCCTCTGCCTCCTCCACGGGGCGCTGTCCACACGTCCCGATGCTGAATCGAGCAGCAGCCTGGGAAACATTGTAGGACCTAGGAGGGAAATGAAAGACAGAGCCGCACCCCGTCCGGTCCGCTTCCAGTGAGGCTCAATTCTGTCCTAACCCGGTGTCTCTTATCCAGATGCTGCTGCTGCTACTGCATCTCCTTCTTCCCTTGGGTTCTGATGGGGCCCAGAACTCCAACACAACCTCGGAAGGTGCACCTTTTTCTAAAATCTCTCCAGATACCTGACCACTCCCACTTGCATTTCCCCGTTTCCATGCTCTCACACTCACTATCTCAACCCAGCCCATTTCTCCCTTCATTTCAACTTAGCTCGGACAACCCATTTTATCCTTTCCTTCTTACTCTACTCCATTTCCTTTCCCCACCCTACTTGAACAACTCCCAATTCTTTCCCTGATCCTATTGGCTTCTTGTTATCCTCTCGAATCATAGTCTGAGTCTTTCTGTTCCTATCTTCCCTCCGGTCCCTCTTTTTAACCTTTAACACCACTCCCATCCCTCCCTCTGTTCCCTCGTGACATTTCCCATTGATCCTTGCTCTCTAGCATCACGTTTCTTTAAAACTGACTGCCTTTTCCCTTTCCCCTACACTTCTGACAGGCTGCCAAATCATACACCCACCATGGGAAGGGGGGATCCGCTACAGGGGCCTGACCCGAGATCAGGTTCGGGCAATCAACTTCCTGCCCGTTGACTATGAGATTGAGTATGTGTGCCGGGGGGATCGTGAGGTTGTGGGTCCCAAGGTTCGAAAATGTCTCTCCAATGGTTCTTGGACAGATATGGACATGCCAAGCCGGTGTGGTGAGTAAACTTGTAATGGCTCCTTTTGCCCTTCCTTTTCCTTAAGGAATTCTTCTCCTTCCCCCTCTCACTCTACTCCCCCCAAACTCCTTGGCATTGCAATCTTGCAAGTAAGGACTTTAAATAATATAAAAATAAATATTTATAGAGCTGTGATATGTACTTTTAGGGATATAATAAAGTCATCAGCCTATAGCATTCTTTCCATACTCTCCACATAGTCCATTGTGACTATGGCTAATTGAATTTTTGTTATTTCATTTTGATTATTATTGGGGCCACCTTACAAAAATAAATTCACAAATCCATGATTTATCCACACCACCCCATCACAGTTTTGGCTGCTCTCATCTCCCAATGTAGCCACATATGTTTACTGCATCATGATGCAGTAGAAAGAGTCCTAGAGTAGGAGTTAGAGGACTTGAGTTCAAATCCTGACTCTGCCACTTGCTGGTTGTGTTACAGGGCAATTCTCCAAAGCTGATTAGCCAGTTTCCTTATCTGTAAAATGAGGGCATTGGATATGATCTCTAAGGTTCCTTCCTGCTCTAAAGCTATGATCCTATGAACTTGATTTTAATATTAGATTAAATAACATTTGGGAGAGATGCATCTACTACTTATAGAAAAGGGAAATTATTATTACATTATCTAGAATTTAATAAGTATATACAACTGAGTTTAAACTGTTATAATCAACTAAACTTCTTGAGAGTAAGAACATGCCTTATTTTTCCTGTTATCATCAGGACCTGGTATAGTTTACTACACACAATAGCTACTTAAATGCTCATTTAATAAATGAATATTTAGAAAGGGCCTCTCTCTGGTGTGCCTACAGATCTTGGGTTCTTTCTCTCTTGGACTCTTGTCCTTTTCTTCCCCCACTCATTTGGAAAGCATTCTGTCCATGCATCCATATCTCCAATCCAGCTTCTTTCCTGCTCATTGAGCTGAAAGAGCTTTCTTCTTTGGTACATATATCAAAGGAGATACATGTGATTATGTGTATCAAAAAGACAAAACTCACTATATATGTGTGTGTATATATGTATATTGTGTATACTTGCGTCTCTCTTTTTTTCTCTCCCCATTTCTTTACAGTACGTACCTGTTCCAAGTCTTATCTGACACTGGACAATGGCACAGCTTTCCTCAGGGGAGGGAACCGTCCAGCCCTGGATGGTGCCTGGGTGGATTTCAGATGTGACCCTGGTTTCCATCTAGTGGGCAGTTCCCGAAGCATCTGTGCCCGGGGACAGTGGGACACCCCGAAGCCCTCCTGCCAGGGTGAGGGGAACACGCACTTGGGTGTATTTAATGACAACAATTTTTAGGGGATAGGTCCTAAGTAGGGTTGGGTGGGGATGGATAGGGAAGAGGATATAGATGTTAGGAAGAATGAATGGGCAGGGGGGAGGAGGCTGAAATAATATTCTATCCCCTCTTCCTATAACCCAGCCTTTGCTTCTCTTACTTTGTCCACCTCTGAACTTTACTCTTTTCCTTTTTCTTTACTCCTTATCTTTGACCCTTAACTTTTCTCTCTTTCTCAGTTTGTCTCACCTCACTCTTATAAATACACCATTGTTTTCTCCATAATCTTAACTGTTTCTCTATGAGTTTCTCTTTATACTTTAAGGCTCTTTCCCTCTGCTCCCTGGACCCCATCTTCTTATTTTTGCCACCAAATTTCCTATACCCCTCCCTAAAATACTTAGGTTCTACTTAAAGAAAATGATTCCAAAATTTAGAACGGAGAGTTTGGGCTGGGAGGGGAGTTGGGAAAAGGGAATATAACATTTGGGAGCCAACCTAGGAAGATAAGGATTTTATAGTAAACTTATTTTGCCCACTCAGGCTTTTCAGTTCTTAGGTCTCCTCCCTTAGCCTCTTTCTTAAAGAGATTCTGGTGTTTGGTCCTCCATCATTTGTCCCCTCCATTCCCACCCCATACACATTTTTTTTTCCATTGTATCAAACCTTTACTCCACCCTAGGGAAGCTTGTTCCTAAGTCTTTGGTTCACAGTACCGAGGCAAACTGTTTCTTTGTCCCAGATTCCCTAACCTTATAGACTGCTTCCCCCCCCCCCCCCCTTCAAGATCCTGGTCTTACCCTTCAACTCCTGACTCTCCTCATTGGACCCTAAGTCTCCATGATGCCCATTATTCCTTGATAGCAATCTCAACCTTAGCTTTTGGCTCTCCTCCCCCAAACTCTGCTCTACTACTGAGAAGATACAAATTCTGACTTCCAGTCCCAACTTGCTCTTATCCCCAGCACCCTCCCCTCCCAGAAACTCAGGCGTTCTGCTCTCCCAAGTGCTCGACTTGGACAGGTGTGGGGGGGTGATGGGGATCGGGCCGGGGAGAGCTGGGCATCAGTGATAACTCTTCTCTGCATCCTCGTCTTTCCTGCTGCCAGTGAAGAGAACCACATACACAGGTGAGACCAGAAAACCCATACTCCATTTAACGCACCACCTTCCCTTTCTCTGCCCTAGACTGTGAGGTCCCTTCTGCTCTTAGCTCCCTCTTGCTCTACCTGATTCCTGTTGCCTCTACCAGTTCTTCCTTTGGGCTGTGGTGTCCACTCCCATTCCACTCTCCCAACCCCTACTTCCAGATTCCCTGCCTCCCCTTAACTTCTCCTCCCTGATCCTATTCAGCTGAATGTCAGGATACCAGCAAAAGGACAGGGTGTTATATCTTTCATCCCTCCATTTTCTTAACGAGAACCTCTTCCTTTTACCCAAACTTTGCCCCTACCCTCACTGAAGGGCTCTCCTAACCTAAATGACCCCGGCCTCCTTCTTCCTCAACCCGGTCTTTATCAATCTATTCCACTAATCCTAAATGCTACTGCCAAAGATCCCATATGGCCTGTCCATCACTTTCCTTCAACTGTTCCTTTCCCCATGCCCCATTTCTTTGCCCCCCCAAACACCCCCATCACTTCTTAACCCTCCAACTGCTCCAATAACCTTTCCCTAACTCCCTTCTCTATTCCAAATTGTCCTTTCCGTTCATTAATCTCCCCCTAAATCCTTCCCCATTCTGTGTTCCTGGCCTCCCACTCCATTCTCCTCCTCTATCTCTCTCTTCCCTTTCTCATCCTTTTCAACTCTTCACCCATCCCCCCTTCCTCTTCGTCACCCCCACCCCGCAGTCCATCCACCTTCCCTCCCCCACTTCTAGCGCCCCACACGTCCCTTCCTCACCTTCTCTCACGTGCTCCCCTCCCTCACTTCTCTCCCCGCCTTCGCTCGCCCCTCTCCCCTCTCAGCAAGCTGCAGCTCCTAGCTTCCTTCTGGATCAGAGAGCTCTTCTTTCCTTTCCCGCCCCGCATCCTCCCTTTCAATCGCCGCCCCTTGCGCCCCCTGCGGCCGCGCCGCCGCCCGTGACGTCAGAGCCCGCCCCCTCCCCGCCTCTTGCCCCCTCCTCCCCCCTCCCCATAGCTTCCTCCTCCTTCCCTCTCTCAGTCAGTCGGCTATAGGAGAGTTCGCGGCAACGGCAACGGGTGCGGCGGGGGCTTAGGGAGACCAGACCCCGAGTCCCCTCTCCCCCCACCTTTCTCCCAAATTCGGGATGGAGGCGTCTCCTCAGTCCCGATCCCCACTCCGCAGCCCCCCCTGAAGTGTCTGCCCTGAGGCTCCCCACTCCTTCCCCCAAACAGCCCCCTCCTCTGGCCATGGGCCCGGGGTCTCCCTCCCTTAGGGTGGGTTGGCCGCTGCTGGTGGGGATGGTGCTGGTGGTGGGGGTGCCCCCGGTGTGGGCCCCTCACTCTCCTCCGCGGCCCGGGCTCCCGCACCCTCACCCGCACCCCCGGGCCCCCTCAGCCCCCTCCTCAGGCCGGCGCGCCGTCTATATCGGGGCGCTGTTCCCCATGAGCGGGGGCTGGCCCGGGGGCCAGGCCTGCCAGCCGGCGGTGGAGATGGCGCTGGAGGACGTGAACAGCCGCAGGGACATCCTGCCCGACTACGAGCTCAAGCTCATCCACCACGACAGCAAGGTAGCCCCCCGGGATGTGGGCGTTTGGGCTGGGGGCACTGCTCGGGCCAGGGAGATGTCTATACCTGGGATTTCAGCTGAGCCTCTGGAATCACGAGGCAGAGCCCAGCCCCCTCTTCCATGTGGGGGTATGGAGTTTCGGAGGACCGGAGGGTGGAGAGACACTTAAGATCATCTTGAGAGGCTGGGGGTCCAAGGTAATCTGCCTAACAAAATCATCTGGATTTTCTCATGCAGGGAGTGTGGGGGCATGGGAGGAAATGGTATATGAAGGAGGGGGAGGGGAGGAGACACTTGGAGAGGCAAAGAGTTTCGGGGTGCAAACTGAGCTTACACAATATCAAGGTAATTGTTATGATGTAGGAACCTGAGGTGGGGGTTGGGGTGATTCAGGCTATGAGAAGAAATAAGGTACAAGGGAGAATGAGGACTAGAACCATTCAGACCAGGATTGGGGTGGGGGATATCCAGGGACATCCTGAGCTAGAAACTCAGTGACAGCAAGATAGACCCGCGGTCTGGGGGAGGAAATGTGGAGGGACGGGTGAGAAGATGATGGGTGTGGGGATGGGGCAGGAATGGAAGTAGTTGCAGAGCAGGATCTAGGCTCAAACTCATTATCCCATATGTAAGTGGCTCAAGAGAGTGGTGGGGGGCAGGGCACAGGAATGAGAAGAAACCTTGGTCGTTATGAGGGACTAGACATCATGACTATTTTTCTTAGCAGTAAGGTAGTGGTCGAGAGAGAAATGGTGTTTGAAGAGAGCTAGGGACAGGGGCATGAGTTTATCCTCCAAGAAGAGAAACAATCTCCCATTCCCCGGCAATGTGGAGCATGTGATATTGAGAATAAAGATTTGGGGAGAAATTCAGGGACATTCTAATTGACTAGACATAGTCCATGACAGGTAAGCCCAGATACAAAGGAGAGTGTTGGAGACGTATGGAAAAAGTACGGGGCAGAGGAGTGTAATGGTGTGCAAGGGGTGGAATTAGCTTAGTGATATCCTATGTGACTCTGACCCTATGCCGATTCTTTAGGGCAGCAAAGTAAACACAGAGGTATGAGTCTTCAGGGAAACTTGAGTGAGGTGAAGTGCCAAAGTAGGGGCAGTGGAAGCATGGTGGAAACCAACTATGACCCTTGACACCCCCGAGAAGATCAGATAATCCCCACAATACATGGGAAGAGCAAGTTAATAAAAGAGATGTAAAAAAGTACAGGGAGAGTTGGAGGATAGGTAAAAAAAGGGGGGGGTGGTTCATTTAAGAGGTCATGCTAAATATGAGATGCAAAACAATCTTGTTTGGAAGAGAAAGGGAGATAACTGGAAACAGGAAAGAATCATGGTGAGGGATGGAATCCAAGATCCCTTCTGAGACAAGATCACAGGGAAATAAGGGAGACCTGACTATGAGCTCACATTCATCCATCACCACCAGGTGATTCCCTGGAGGTATAGGGGGAGCAGATGGGGGGACATGGGAGCTGGAGCTGCAGGAAAAAATAGAAGTGGAAGATAGGGGGAAGTGGAGAAAGAAAAATGTTTTCCCTGACTACAATCCAGATTCACTGCAATAGAGAGGAGAGGTAGGTTATGGGGGAGGGGAGCAGTGGTAATATATGAATCTCTTAGCCCATAACGAGCCAAATATATACTCCCCTGACAAATAGGTGAGGAAGAGAGAAACAAAGTGTAGGAAAAGATGAAGAGAAAGATGAAAAGTGAGTGAGTGAGAGAGAGAAAGAGAAAGAGTAGCGCCCCACTCACAGGGAACAGTAATGATATATAATGCTTTATTTTAAAAAAAGGACTTTCATATGTACTGTTTCATTGAAATATGGCTTATTGTTCATGACAACTTTTACCTTGGGCAAAAAATTAGAGGAATATTGAGGGGATTCAGAAATTGGCACTGGGGACAGGCAAGGAAAGGAATTGGGTGATGGATATCTGGGAGAAGGGAGCACCTAAGAGTGAAAAATAGTCTGGAAGAAGATTCTAGAAAATGAGAGAATGAGGGAAAAAACCCCATCAGAATATTGTTGAGGACCGATCTTCATAGGGCGTGGGGGTGGCGTGTCAAGTTTCAGTTGAATATTGTTTCTTCACTTTGTGCTAACCTCCCTCTAGTTCCCCCTGATTTCCTACAGTGGTCCAAATGTCAAACCTTAGTGGGGAAGGAGGTATCTCCAGGGGGCCACTTTTATTTCCTTTCTACCTGCCCCTGTGTTTCACCATCTCCGGGCCCCTTGTGTTTCCTGCCTATCTCCCTTATGCCCCTGCTCCCCTATTGGGTTTCTGCCGCTTTTCAAAGGTCAGGCTTCAGTGTGAAGAGAAAATGTTCTGAGACCTGTGGTTCATACTTGCTCCCTTTAACCCCCCTTCTTTCTCTTTATTTGCCTTCCTCCCTTTATCTCCTCCTCTCTTCTATCCCCTATACTCTACTGTCAATTTCCTCTCCCAGACTTCAAGGTATCTTTCCATTCTCTTGTGTATTCCCTTCTTATTTCTTGTCCTCTTGTTCCTTTTTAGGCCCCTGATTCTCCCCCATCCCTCAATTGTTTCTCTTTTCTAAAGTACCACTCAAAATGTCAGGACACAGTAGGGAGGGATGGATAGCTGAGATTCCCATGGTGTCCCTCCTCCTGTCCTTTTCTCTTATCTCTTACCAGTCCTGAAGAGAGATAAGGGAAAAATATGGAGTGAGGAAGAGGAAATTTAAAGTGGGGTAGGGGATTATGGGGGTTTTATTTATATTCTTATTCATCCCTTTCTATTCATAGAGAAACCTTGAGACATCAAGGTCTGAGGAAGGGGGAGGGAGAATCTGGGGATCAGCAGAAAGGGACAAAAGGGAAAATAATGTCATGATTAAAGGGAGGAGAAAAATGACATGAGAGGATGCTATTTGATAGAATAGGGAGGAAAATGGATGATAGGCAAGTACATCTGGAGAAAGAAGAGGGACAGAAGGGTAATGAAGGAAGGAATCTCAGAGCAGGAATAGGGGATGATGGTGTCTTAAATTGAAAGAGAATGGTAATGAAGAAGAGAGGAGTCTGAAGTAAGATTGCTCCTTGATTTCCTACCCTTGCTACGCAGTGTGATCCCGGACAAGCCACCAAGTACCTATATGAGCTGCTCTACAACGATCCCATCAAGATCATCCTCTTGCCAGGCTGCAGCTCTGTCTCCACCCTTGTAGCAGAGGCTGCCAGGATGTGGAACCTCATTGTGGTGAGCTGGGGTGTGGGTATTTATCTAGGGAATTCAACCTACGGGGGTGGTTTGGTTGGGAGGTAGGGGCCATATTCTTCGACTATGGGAACAAATGCTTGGGATCTTGCTATTTTTGAAACAATGTGGGGAAGATGGTCCCAGGTTCAGAGACTACTGAAGACCAAATCTACAAATCTCCCACTCTGACTGGTATCCCAGGAATGTTCAGACAGTTATAGTTGCTTGAAATATGACAATTTGGGGGCTCAGCTAGTTTCTCTACCAAGATGATTTAGTTAGATCTAGGGAAAAACTTCCAAATTTTGAGGTGAATATGAAACCTTTGTAGGACTAACTGAGGGAGTTAATGGTATCTCTTTCCATAGGACTGTCTTGGTGCAGAAGAAACCCTATGTCTATATGAGTAGTGAGAAGATAAAAAAGGAGAGAGATCAATTGAATTCCAATAACCCTTACTAGCCTGGACTCCATGTTGAATAAGTCTTATTGTACCACTCTCATCTCTTTCAGCTTTCTTATGGTTCGAGCTCACCAGCCCTCTCAAACCGGCAGCGTTTTCCCACTTTCTTTCGAACGCATCCATCAGCTACCCTCCATAATCCTACCCGGGTGAAGCTCTTTGAAAAGTGGGGTTGGAAGAAGATTGCCACCATTCAGCAGACGACTGAGGTCTTCACTTCGGTGAGGGAGGTGGAGACTAGGTTTTGGGTGGGGTTTGAAGCTATCTAAACCACAGTGGAGAGGAATATAATGGGGGTCATTTCCCTATTGTAAATGAAGAATGGACAAGCATTTTTAAAGCACTTCCTATGTGCCAAGCACTGTATTAAATTCATAAAAAGTGAAATCATTTCTAAGGTGCAATAGCTGAACCTTCCAATCCAAGGGTTCTGTCATTCTTCTCTTGATGCTCTCACCTTGTATATCAGAAGATGAAAAATTGTTCAAATCTTTTGGAGGTTCATCTCACACTCAAAGATAGGAGAACAACACAGAAACAAAAGTGCAAATAGAGTCAGAAAGGAGAGGCAGGTGTGTGTGTGATTGTGAAATAAAGAGGAGAGGAGGAAAGAAAAGGAGACAGACAAAGATACACAGATGATCATACACATTGGGGGAAATAGACATGTAGAGAAGGGCAGTAACAGTGGAAATGTTGAGAGAATCAATTGAAGGAGAGAGGTTGGAGGGGGAGTGGAGAAAGAAATACATAGCTCTATACCTGAGGAAGTGAGACATCATCAGTCTGTATTTATTTATCTCTCTGACATTCTTCTTTTGGACCCGTGTCTACTCTCCTACTTAGCATTGCTTGCTTTCTGTTACCCTGGATACAACTCTGATTTTCTTGTCCATCTTTACACTTGTTTCTCCCTGTTGACTAGTCACATCCTATAATGGAAACCCTACATGGGTCTCCACTAATCTTTATGGCCTTCCCAATGACCTCTAGGCAGTGGAGGTCCTGTTCTACACTCTACTGATTTAAAAATCTGATCAGTTTTGTCCTAAAGGTTCCACGGGCAATCCCTAATTTTATTGACCCCCTCAGTCCTTTCTGCCACATAAGGCTGCCCCTAGATTCAGAATCTCATTTTCTTCACAGTTCTCTCATTCTCATTCTTAAGCATAATTAGTTTAGGAAGGTTTATTTACCTTCTTAAAGGGTAGCAGAAAGACTTACAGATTGTACAAAGGGCACAAGATACTATGGTACCACTATAACTTTGTAGTTAGCTGACCAGTGGGATTATTGACCAGTTCTAAACTAATTTCCTCCTCAAACCTCATCTAGAATTTGAGCCTGGTACTAAGGCCTCGTGGCTTTTGCCATGAATAATCTAGGAAACAAATCCATTCTTTCTTTGAATTGTGTGTGTGTGTGTGTGTGTGTGTGTGTGTGTGTGTGTGTGTGTGTGTTGAAGTTGTTCTTCTGCCTGCTTTCCCTTCTTTGCACTATTTTTCATCAAGAATATAACTGAAGAGGGGAGTAGGTGAGTGGGGAAACTGCCCTGAACACAACCGTGTACATAAATACTGTAAGCCTGTGAAAGCCATTCCTTCCTATTCACAATCTCTTTTTCCTTTCCTACCTACTCTTGTGGGGGGACAGTGTACAAAGTGCTATTCTAAGAACATGTGTTGGGTATGCAAGTTAATACTTTTTGTCCTTATTCAAAGTATACTCCATATTTTCCCCAATTGTGTTGCCCTTCTTATCAGACTTTGGATGATCTGGAGGAACGTGTGAAGGAAGCAGGAATTGAGATTACTTTTCGTCAGAGCTTCTTTTCTGATCCAGCTGTGCCGGTCAAGAATCTTAAGGTAAGATAGAAGAATAAATAAAGGTCTGGGACAGCCTGAACCCTACGGGTTGGTGAAGATGATGAAAGTTGGTTTGGGTTTAGTAAGGAAAGTCGGCCTGGGCAGCAAGAAACCTAGGTCCTGGTACTGAAAGGGAATGGTTCATCTCCCTAGTTCAGTTAATATTAATCAGACGCTTACTACATGTGGATTACCGTGTTAGGGACTTTGGGACACTCGCAGACCTCTTTCAGGATCTCTGCCTCTCTTCCTTCTGCAGCGCCAGGATGCTCGCATCATCGTGGGACTTTTCTATGAAACTGAAGCTCGTAAAGTTTTCTGTGAGGTGGAGCTGAACTCTGAAGAGGGAGGGTGGGCAGGGAGGACGCATGAAGCTTTGGTTTCCCATGTTATCATTTTTGTACTCTTCTGTGCAAGCATTGTTATGGTAACATGCCTTTGTACCTGGTGATCACATCTAGTTTTTCTACCATTACTTTCTTCA
The DNA here is from genome assembly GCF_011100635.1 of Trichosurus vulpecula. Taxonomy (NCBI): domain Eukaryota; kingdom Metazoa; phylum Chordata; class Mammalia; order Diprotodontia; family Phalangeridae; genus Trichosurus; species Trichosurus vulpecula. Next base: position 265,880,691 of record NC_050579.1, on the reverse strand, counting down.
AATAGCATTGTATTCCATCTCAGTTTCCTCTGGGATCCTGTAAATTAGTAGAAGGCATTAAGGAGGGACCTCTGAGGGGAAATTTATGGGCGTTCCCTGTTCTTTCTACCCCTGAAACTAGTACATATCGTGTTTTGCGTCTTTTCTCTCTTACTCTCAAGAGGATGGTCTGGGGTTAGAGCCAATCTTAGCCGTCCCTCTCCTCTATACTCAGGTTTACAAGGAACGTCTCTTTGGAAAGAAGTATGTCTGGTTCCTCATTGGCTGGTATGCCGATAACTGGTTCAGAACCCCGGACCCAGCCATCAACTGCACTGAGCAGGAGATGGCAGAAGCAGTAGAGGGACACGTCACCACAGAGATTGTTATGCTAAACCCGGAGAATACTCGTGGTATCTCTAACATGGTAAGAAGTGTTTGGGGTTATGGTTAGTAGGTATATAAAGTGGGCCAGGGGTTATAACTGAGAGAACGTTGGTGTAACTAGAACTCAGGAGTCAGGGTCAAGGAATGTGGCCACTTTCCAGTTCTGAATATGCTTGAATGGTACTTATGGCAGGGTCTGCCTCTGTTGTGGTTGCTCTGGAGATGGGTGGGGGTAGGGAATCAAGTTCTCAGTATGCTCAGTGTGCTAGTGAAGGTGGGGGGTGACTGTCACCATGGAGATGAAGAGAAGTTGCAAACATGTAAAGGGAGGGCATTGGAGTTAATAACTTAGTTCCTTGGATGTGTAACTGTACCTTGCTTGGTGGTCATTCTGTTCCTGAAAAGCTGGGTATAAATCAGATTTTATTTTCCCAGGGATTTATATTATTTAGATGTTTTATCCTTCTTTCTGATTGATACTCAGTCTGGTTTCTAATGCTTTCTTTAAATTTTTATGTTAAGTAGTTAATGGTTTGTAAATAAATACTTAAAAGAACTAAGGGAGTTAGTTGGTGAATGGGTTTTTTTTGTTTTTGGTTTTTTTTGGAAAGCAAAAACCATCTAATTTATCTGTTTTGTATATTCTTATGTAAACATTTACTGAGAGATTAGAAGGCAGGAGCCTTTCCCTTTAGGGATAAATAGTCAATTTGGGAAAACACAATGAACTGCATAAAACATTTCTGGTGACAATTCATGGCGATATAAAAGTGCCAATAGGAGTGGTACAGCTGAAGCTATGGGAGTCCAGAGGAGGGGGAGAATTGATGTGGGCTGAAGAAGCTGGAGAAGGCTTCAGTGAGGTAAAAAGATTGGTCTAGGCCTTGAAGGATGATATTTAGAGGAGGGGATGAGAGTTCATATATTTTCAACATCCACTTTTACAAGATTTTGAGACCTAAATTTTGCCCCCCTCCCCAAGACAACACCCAATCTGATATAGGCTGTACGTGTACAATCATATTAAACATATTTCCACATTAGTCATGTTGTAAAAGAAGAATCTGAACAAAAGGGAAAAACCAGGAGAAAGAAAAAAAAAGAGAAAATAACATTCTTCTATCTGCATTTAGACTCCATAGTTCTTTCTCTGGATGTGGATAGCTTTTTCCATTGTGAGTCTTTTGGAATTGTCTTAGGTCAGTGCATTGCTAGTCCTTTTGTTTTACAGTGAGGGACCCTTGAGATCTTGAGAGATGAAGCGACTTGTTCAAGGTCACATAGGTAGCAAGTGACTGAGGCAAGGTTTGAACCCAGGTCTTCTGACTCCACAAGTCACCCTGAGAGATAGTCAGTTAGTTACAGAAAACAATTCCATCAAGAAAGGCATGAACATACACAGCTGTCCCCAAGTCTTTCTCTTTCCCCTCTTACCCTGAGAGTAATGCTTGAATTTGGAAAGCTCCTAATCCTCAGATGGAGAGACCTGAAAAATGAATCACCAGAGGGAGTCTGGGGAAAGTGGATAGAACCAGGCAACTGAGCCAGGAAAGGCTTTTTCACTCACTGAGTTCAGGACCTGCCAACTACAAGTATTCTTAGATAGGAAAGAGAAATTTAAGAGGCCTCTCAAAGAGGTTGCTCAGGCTTCAAAATAAGAAATGACAGGGAATTTGTTTTTGGTTGTTTGAGGGAACTGGTATCATTTAGATAGGTTCTAGAGAAAGATGACATTCACCATCAAGGCTGCAATGCTAGTCATAAGACTAGGCTTGGTTGCTTGCTTAGAATAAGAACTAAGGTTATTTAGCTTTATCAAAGGTTAGACTTGGCCTTAACTGCCTAGTGAGTAGGCTTTAGGCATACTGAATAGGACAGAAAAATAGGGGCAAGTCAGTGTAAGATGGCTTGAATCCTAGGGGGAAAAATCTTCCAAGTAATGTGGGAAAAGGCCTTTTGGCAGGGACCCAGAGTGACTATACTGTGAAATGTAAGGAACACCAGGGCCAGAGGGGCTTACATTCAGAAATAAGGCTAGGAAGCAGATTCTGGGAGAAACTGAGAATTCTCTTGGATCTTGAAGCAGGTTCTGGGAGGGACTGTGAATTCTACCAGGCCTAGTTGCTGGTTTTATGGGATTGTGAATCCCACCAGCTTTAGCAGCAGTGCCAAGCCAAGTCGATCTTGAGCCAGAAATTTCTGTATTTTGGTCTAGCATCCGTTCTCACACATCTAACCCAGACAAGGATGAGGTGAAGAAAAGGGAAGAAAAAGCTGGCTTCCTGTGAGCTGTGCCAGTAAGCTGATCTCTGGCTAGGCAGTAGGAACAGAAATCTGTACTCTATGGACTTGTTCGTTTTTATACACTTTGTTTTGTTTATTGCTTTCTATTAGCTCCTCAGCAAAAGTTTCTTTTGAAAACTATGTCCTTGTCTTGGCAAAAGGAACGTTTCTACAAGTATTAAAAGGCTAGGTAAATTAGGCTAGACAGAAGTGGCAGGGTTTATCCCAACTCAAAAATCAGTAGAACTGAGGCAGGTTTAAGGGGAAAAGACATTGAGAGATCAAAGGGGTTGGGTATTGCGGTAGGGTCATCACTTGAGGATGCTGATGCCTTCCTCCCAAGGCAATCTCAAATAGTTTCAGACAGATCGTAATGGGGAGAGAACGGAAAGAGGGAAACCATTTCAGAGGTGTATATCATTGCTCAGGCCTGGAATAGGAGAACAAATCTGAGTGAGATTTTAAAGGGAGAACTGACAGGATTTGATCATTGGTTATAGAGAACAAAGAGGTGATACTGAGTCCAAGGTTTCCAAGCCATTGTGATTGGAAAAATGGTGGAAATAGAGAAATTGTAAGGGAGAGCTAGTTTTTTGGGGAAAGCTTAGTTCAATTTTGGTCATAATGAGTTTGAAGTGATGGAACATTCAAGTAGAGACATTCTATAGGTAGTTGGTAATTAAGAAACTAGACCTGAGGTGAGGTGCGCATAGGACTTAAAAGCTGGAAAGGACCTTAGAAGTCATAGAAGAACAATCCCTTCATTTTATAAAGGAGTAAGCAGGCCCATGGAAATAAATTATTTTCCTGAGGTAAGTAGCAAAACAGGAATTCAAACTCACATCCTCTGACTCTAAATACAATTTTCCTTTCGCTTTCTTTCTAGGCCTTAAACCAATGAGTTCTGAGGGAAGTTTGTATATCAGTATAGAGGGAACCCTCTTAAACTTTTGCCTGTCCCTCTCCCATATCCGTTTTTCACACTTCAATTATCTTCAATAATCCAAAGTCTTTATGAATCAATCTGCTTATATGTGGTTCTGTGCTAGGAGCTAATCAAACTAAATTAAAAGGACTCAGTGCCCTCGTTCTATGTATTTGCCTTATAAGCCATGACAGATACATGGATACAGGCCAAAACAGATGGATAACAGAAAGGAAGCGTGGTGTGATGCAAAGAGTAAGGGCTCTGGGGTCAGAGGACCTGGGTGCAAATCTCCCCTTTGTCACTACCTGTGTGACCATGAGTGACCTTAATCTCCCTGAACCTCAGTTTCCTCATCCGTAAAATGATGGGGTTTAGACCACACGGCTTCTGAGACTCTTTCCAGCTCTAGACCTCTGAGCCTCATTCACACATCACATGAATAAGTACAGGAGTTAAATGGGGAATGAAGCTGGAATCATGGGAACCCGGCATATTAACTCCTTCTCTCCTCCTTCCCTCATCAGACATCCCAGGAGTTTGTGCAAAAGCTGACCCAGCGGCTGGGGAGCAAGAAAGCTGAGGAGACTGGTGGCTTTCAGGAGGCGCCGCTGGCTTATGATGCCATCTGGGCTTTGGCTTTGGCATTGAACAAGACGTCAGGGGGCGGCGGGGTACATTCGAGTGGTGGCGTGCGACTGGAGGACTTCAACTATAACAACCAGACCATTACAGACCAGATCTACCGCGCGATGAACTCTTCCTCCTTTGAAGGAGTCTCTGTGAGTCTTGTCCCATGCTTTGCTTTCCGCTAGGCTCTTTTCTCATTCAAAGACTTTTACCCTTTAAAATAGCTTTCCTTCTCCAGACCCACAGTATACTTTTATTCAGAATAGATTTTTTTTTAATTTCCTTAGATTGATGGACATAACCTTTCTTTGTTCCCAATCTCATTTTTGGCACTTGTCTGTTCCCCATCCCCTTAGAAAGTTACAGAAATAGCCAATATAAAGGCAACTAGCTGGTGCAGTGGATAGAATGCTGGACCTGGACTCAGGAAGACCTGAATTAAAATGTTGCCTCAAAGACTTACTAGCAATGGGACCTTGGATAAAAGTTGTGAGGATAAAATGAAAAATGTATTTATAAAGCCTTCATCAAAGCCTTAAAACTCTTTGTAAATGTTATTGTTATAAAAGAGAATTATTATTATTTTAAGAGAGAAAGTATTCAGTTTCCTTTAGACCTGTTATCAGATTGCCACCCGATTTTCATGAGTTTCTTTAATACCGTAGAATTTTTATCACTGGAAGAGAATCTAGAGAGCATCTCCACAAACATGGTCATTTTATAGGTGAGGAAATTGAGGCCCATAGAGGTTTATGATTTGCCCAGGGTCATACAGCTATGAAGGTAAAGGTAGAACTAGACCATAGATCTCTTAACTCAGTCTAGGGCTCTTTATAATTTGAAGTTGATTTGCTGTCACAGATGCTTAGCTTCTTCTCTTTAGGGGAACGATGTTTTAAAATCTAGGGTACTGACAACTGGGGTGTGTCCTATATGTAGGAAAATACCATAAATAGCATTTATTGAAAACACGAGAAATGAAAGTGTCCCTGATTTGCTTTTTTTTTTCTGCCCTCCTTTGTTCATCCCTCCTCACTTCCCTCCTCCCATCCCCATTTCCTCCCTTTAGGGCCATGTGGTATTTGATGCTAGTGGTTCTAGGATGGCTCGGACTCTCATTGAACAGCTGCAGGGTGAGGGCAAGGTTTGTGGGGAGGAGATTTGGGATGTGGGAGGGATCCTAAGTGGAGAGGGAGACACCAAATGGGGAGAGCTGTCGAGTGGAACACTGAGAAAAATTACAAGGTCATTTCATTTACTTTTCCCCTGTGCCCTGGCTTATCTTCTCCATTCTTCAGGTTGAAGAAAGCGACAACCCTAAAAGTTCCATCTATTTGTCTTTCTTCCATCCATCCATCCATCCATCCATCCATCCATCCATCCACCTATCTATCTGTCTGTGTGGCTATCTATAATAAATTGGATTAAATCCTATTTCCCCAATGACTTATATGACCATTTCAGAGATCCTTTAACCTCATTTCTGATAGACCTTAAAATGCCAAGTTTCTTATATTAAATTTTCACCACTCTAACTTTCATCCTCTCTCTTCCAATCAAGGAGTTTTAATCTGTTTCTGTGTTATTCTGTTTGTGTTAAACTGTTAATGTGCTTTAAATTTACAAAGGGTTCTAATTATTTCAAACAACACTGCCATTTAAATGAACTTCATCAGTTTTTTTGTAATGTCAACCACCGCCCTGCTTTTTAAGTTTGGCATTTCTGTAAACTGACGAATCATTATTGAATTGGGTTTTCTTAATGGGAGCATTCCTGTGTGGCCAATAAGCTTCTCTGAATTAATTTACCATCTCTAGTCCTTGGTAAAGATTTCTTGGGTCTCTTTGAAAATCTCCTTTTTTTCTACCCCATTCCCTTCTTTTTGTATCCAGGATGAGAAAAAAAGAAAGATATTTAACTACCATGGAAGGGATATAAGGTAGGTGCTTGCAGAAGCTGCCTAGAACAGAGAATGGCAGGGAGGAGTGTGACACATTGCAATGGATAACTGAGAAAGGTTGTGGAGCAGCCCTTCTCTAGAGAGTTTTAAAGCTAGGAATGATTCTTGTCTGTCTGAGTTGGCTTAGGTATGCTGTACTACTTTCATGGAGACAAATGAAATGAACACTACCAAAATCCTTTTGATTCTGAACTTGACATCCCTAGGGTCAGATAGAAGAGAAGTCAAAGACAGTGGCAGTGTGGCTTTTCAGGAAATGGGGAAAGAAGGAAATTCAGATTATTTTCTAAATTCGTCTTATGCCTTCTCTCTTCCTTTCTTCCTCCTAGGTGGAAAATATATGCAGATTGGCTACTATGACAGCACCAAGGATGACCTCCACTGGCTGGGTGCTGACAAGTGGATTGGTAAGTGACATCTATTGTCTTTTCTGTGACTTTATTTCCTATATCCCTCGTCCTTCTGAGAAGGGAACAAACAAACAGGCCATTAATGTTGGTGGAGGTGGGGGAGGGCTGTGGCTAGAAGGTGGCAGCTATAGCACGAGACCCAGGATCAGGAAATTGGAAGGGGAGATTCTTATCTTGGTGAAGAACTATTGGAGTAGTTCATGGAGTAGTAAGAGAGTCACAGATTTTAGCAGTAGGTATATTGAAGTTTAGGGTTGGGGCCCACCACCATAGATATGTGGTGGTTGAAGGAAGGAAATGGTTTTCACATTGAGAGTTTCTGTTGTAGTGGAAAGACCATGAGCATAAGAGAATCTGTGTTTTCTTCCATTAGCTAGCTATGTGACCTTAGGCAAAATAGTTAACTTTTCTGTGGTTCATTTTTCATATTTGTAAAATAAGATGATTGATCTAGACAATATCTAAAACTCTTTATAGGTCTAATATTTTATTATTTTTTTACAATTCTATATTCTGGTGTTATCATGGCAATATTCCAAACAATCTAAACTCCTGACGACTTGAGATGAAAATTCAGGAAGCAAACTGGGGTGTTTATCCTGTAGAAGACAGGTTAGGAATGACCAAATTTTTATCTGCAAGCACATAAAGAGTTTTAAAGGAGAAGAATGCTACACAGTACTCTTTTTTTATGTGGAAATTAGTTTAAATTAAAACAGATAACAATCAGTTAAAAAGAAAGGTGTCAAAGAGGAACAACTTGGAGCTGGGTAACCAAGGGTAAATGTATAGTCTCCATCCTGAAGATGTTTAAGAAAAAGATAAGAAGCTAGCCAAGCGTCTGTCCCTTATGGCTTATATTATGGATACCCCACATTTTTCTTTGTGCTGTTTCAGCACCTTGTTGCTTTATTTAAATATAGCCTTCTCCTTTTCTAACTATTGTATGCATATAATATGTATGTATTTATAAATATACACTTTTTATATATGTGTGTGTATATATGTACACACACACATACACACACACACACACACATTTTATTTAAAGTGAAGGTAATTATTTTGGAGAACTTTGGGAGGATTTTGTGATATCCCTTAAGGAATTTGTAGATACTCTGAGGTATTGTGGTTTAGATATTCTCTCTAAAAGCAGACACTGGACTAGATAATGTGTTCAAGATTTTTTTCCAGCTCTGTGATTCTATAGGTCTCTTACTTGATGACTTTTTGATTCAAGCCTAGAAGAAACCTCTTTTAGTCCACCCTTTTGCCTGATCATGACTGTGCTCTATTCCTTTCACTGTACTGTATCTCCCTTTGCTTAAGAAATGGAAACTTTACAACCTACTTTGGTGATGAAACTCAGCATCTCTTCCAATTCTCTCTGTTAGGGATACTTGTTCCCATAGTGTAACGTCTAGATCTTCTGTAGCCTCCCTCCTTTCCTTAGTTGGATTAGGATTTCATATTTAGGATTTCATATATATACATATGTATATGTATATACATATATATACACACACACATATACATACACACATGCACATATACATATACATACATACATACATACATACATATATATATAGATATATATATAGATATATATATATACAGATATATATATGTATTCAGAGACATTTGTTTCAGATCCCTCACCCTTTAAGGTTCTCTCTTTTTTTTCTTTTTCTGTTTCATTTCCTTCCCCAATCTAGGAGGGTCCCCCCCAGCTGACCAAACCGTGGTCATCATGACATTCCGGTATCTATCCCAGAAGCTCTTTATCTCAGTCTCAGTACTGTCCAGTTTGGGCATCGTGCTGGCCATCGTTTGTCTGTCCTTTAACATCTACAACTCTCATGTCCGGTCAGTTCCTACTACACCTTTCTCTGGTTTTTTTTTTTTTTTTGGTCTTTGGCTCTCAAATGACTACTATGGCCTCTACCCATCGGTCTACCCATAAGTGGATATCATGGTAGAAATAAAGCTTTGGCTCATCACAAAGCCAAACCCCAAGGGTGTCCGCCCGGTGTTGGCTCACTGACTTCTCAGTTAGCACTTGAATTAAAGGTAGGAATATAGATATAAATTCCTTCCTATCCTTTGGGGAAAATGGCCCCTCAGGATCACATTAAGGCACTGATGGGTCCTAAGCAAAATGTAAACCCAAGGACACTTGTGACACTGATAGACCCTCTGTAGCCCTACCTTTTGCCGAGTTATGAACATGGTCTTTTCCCCTCTTCCTTCCTAAAGAGAGAGATTTTTATCTATATCCAAAGACTAATCTGCCCTTAACATGATTTCTAAGCCTTTTAAGGCCTACTTTCTTGTGGTCCCATAGTCTCCATGCCTGGGCTTAGACCTGTGGTGTTGAGTGGGAAAGGTTGAGTTTATCCACAGAGGGGTAATTGGTCTTCCCATTCCCCCCTCTATTCTAGGTATATCCAGAACTCACAGCCAAACTTGAACAATCTGACTGCTGTGGGCTGCTCCTTGGCTCTAGCTGCTGTTTTCCCACTTGGGCTGGATGGCTACCACATTAGGCAAGGCCACTTCCCCTTTGTTTGTCAGGTAAGGAACTTTGATCCTGGAACTTGTGTCCTACTACCATCTTGCTTAAGACATCTCTCATGTTTTATTTTCTCTTCTTTTTCCCTTTCCCCTTACAACTTTGCCCTCCATATTCCTTTCCTCCACCTAGTGATACCCCATGCTTGTCTCTGCCTGACTATTCAAGTCCTTCCCAGCCTTTTTCATTTTGTAATAAATTCCAGGGAATGGCATAGTGAACAAAGAAATGGCCTTGGAATCAGGATG